>NW_025727731.1:0-132808 GCF_021461385.2 Schistocerca piceifrons
CAGTAAGAAGAGACAGTCTTCTTGTCCTTAAGTCGGCATTGTGCCTTTTCTATTTAATTCCGATGCAATTTCTGTGTTTCATCGTCAATAAGAAGGACCGAGGGATACAGTAAACCTGGAGTGAAGCATCGGAGTCTATAACTAGTGTCACAGGACTGGTTCAAAAATAGACAGTAAGAAGAGTCAGTCCTCTTGAGCTTAATTCGGCCTTGTGCCTTTTGTATTTAATTCCGATGCAATTTCTGTGTTTCATCGTCAATAAGAAGGACGGAGGGATACAGTAAACCTGGAGTGAAGCATCGGAGTCTATAACAAGTGTCACAGGACTGGTTCAAAAATAGACAGTAAGAAGAGTCAGTCTTCTTGGACTTAATTCGGCATTGTGCCTTTTGTATTTAATTCCGATGCAATTTCTGTGTTTCATCGTCAATAAGAAGGTCAGAGTAATACAGTAAACCTGAAGTGAATCATCGGAATCCATAACTGGTGTCACAGGAATGGTTCAAAGCATAGTCAGTAAGAGGAGTAGGTCTTCTTGTACTTAAGTCGGCATTGTGCCTTTTGTATTTAATTCCGATGCAATTTCTGTGTTTCATCGACAATAAGAAGGTCCAAGCGATACAGTAAACCTGGAGTGAAACATCGGGGACTGTAACTAGTGTCACAGGAATGGTTCAAATCATAGACAGTAAGAAGAGTCTGTCTTCCTGTACTTCAGTCGGCATTTTGCCTTTTGTATTTAATTCCGATGCAATTTTTGTGATTAATCGTCAATAAGAAAGTCCAAGGGATACAGTAAACCTGAAGTGAAGCATCGGGATCTATAACTAGTGTCACAGGAATCTTCAAACATAGTCAGTTAGAAGAGTCAGTTTTCTTGTACTTAAGTCGGCATAGTGCCTTTTCTATTTAATTCCGATGTAATTTTTGTGTTTCATCGTCAATATGAAGGTCCGAGGGATACAGTATACCTGGAGTGAAGCATCGGAATCTATACCTAGTGTCAATGGTATGCTTAAAAACACAAGACAGTAAGAAGAGTCAGTCTTCTTCTACTTAAGTCGGCATTGTGCCTTTTGAATTTAATTACGATGCAATTTCTGTGTTTCATCGTCATTAAGAAGGTCAGAAGGATACAGTAAACCTGAAGTGAAGCATCGGAATCTATAGCTAGTGTCACAGGAATAGTTCTAAACATAGTCAGTAAGAAGAGTCAGTCTTCTTGTCCTTATGTCGGCATTGTGCTTTTTGTATTTAATTCCGATGCAATTTCTGTGTTTCATCGTCAATAAGAAGGTCCAAGGGATACAGTAAACCTGAGGTGAAGCACCGGAATCTATAACTAGTGTCACAGGAATGGTTCAAAACATAGTCTTGTACTTAAGTCGGCATTGTACGTTTTCTATTTAATTCCGATGCAGTTTCTGTGTTTCATCGTCAATATCAAGGTCCAAGGGATACAGTAAACCTGGAGTGAAGCATCGGAATCTATAACTAGTGTCACGGGAATGGTTCAAAACATAAACAGTAAGAAGAGTCAGTCTCCTTGTACTTAATTCTGCACTGTGCCATTTGTATTTAATTCCGATGCAATTTCTGTGTTTTATCGTCAATGCGAAGGTCCAAGGGATACAGTAAACCTGAAGTGCAGCATTGGTATCTATAACTAGTGTCACAGAAATCGTTCAAACATAGTCAGTAAGAATAGTCATTTTTCTTGTACTTAAGTCGGCATAGTGCCCTTTCTATTTAATTCCGATGCAATTTCTGTGTTTCACCGTCAATAAGACGGTCCAAGGGATACAGTAAACCTTGAGTGAAGCATCGGAATCTATAACAAGTGTCAATGGTATGGTTCAAAAAATAGACAGTAAGAAGAGTCAGTCTTCTTGTACTTACGTCGGTATTGTGCCCTTTGTATTAAATTCCGATGCAATTTCTGTGTTTCATCGTCAATAAGAAGGTCAGAGGGATACAGTAAACCTGAAGTGAAGCATCGGAAATTATAACTAGTGTCACAGGAATGGTTCAAAACATAGTCAGTAAGAAGAAACAGTCTGCTTGTCCTTCAGTCGGCATTGTGCCTTTTGTATTTAATTCCGATGCAATTTCTGTATTTCATCGTCAATAAGAAGGTCAGAGGGGTACAGTAAACCTGAAGTGAAGCATCGGAATCTATAGCTAGTGTCACAGGAATGGTTCAAAAGATAGTCAGTAAGAAGAGTCAGACTTCTTGTCCTTAAGTCGGCATTGTGCCTTTTGTATTTAATTCCGATGCAATTCTTGTGTTTCATCATCAATAAGAAGGTCCAAGGGATACAGTAAACCTGGAGTGAAGCATCGGAATCTATAACTAGTGTCACAGGTATGGTTCAAAACATAGACAGTAAGAAGAGTCAGTCTCCTTGTACTTAATTTTGCACTGTGCCTTTTGTATTTAATTCCGATGCAATTTCTGTGTTTCATCGTCAATAAGAAGGTCAGAGGGGTACAGTAAACCTGAGACCTGAAGTGAAGCATCCGAATCTATAGCTAGTGTCACAGGAAAGTTTCAAAACATAGACAGTAAGAAGAGTCAGTCTTCTTGTACTTACGTCGACATTGTGCCTTTTCTATTTAATTCCGATGCAATTTCTGTGTTTCATCGTCAATAAGAAGTTCCAAGGGATACAGTAAACCTGAAGTGAAGCTTATGAATCTATAGCTAGTGTCACAGGAATGGTTCAAAACATAGTCAGTAAGAAGAGTTAGTCTTCTTGTACTTATTTCTTCTTTGTGCCTTATATATTTATTTTCGATGCAATTTCTGTGTATCATCGTCAATATGAAGGTCCAAGGGATACAGTAAACCTGAAGTAAAGCATCGGAATTTATAGCTAGTGTCACAGGAATGGTTCAAACCAAAGTCAGTAAGGAGAGCAGTCTTCTTGTACTTAACTCGGCATTGTGCCTTTTGTATTTAATTACGATGCAATTTCTGTGTTTCATCGTCAATAAGAAGGTCCAAGGGATACAGTAAACCTGAAGTGAAGCATCGGAATTTATAACTAGTGTCACAGGAATGGTTCAAAACATAGACAGTAAGAAGACTCAGTCTTCTTGTACTTAAGTCGGCATTGTGACTTTTGTATTTAACTCCGATGCAATTTCTGTGTTTCATCGTCAATAAGAACGCCACTGGGATACAGAAATCCTGAAGTGAAGCATCGGAAATTATAACTAGTGTCACAGGAATGGTTCAAAACATAGTCAGTAAGAAGAGTCAGTCTGCTTGTCCTTCAGTCGGCATTGTGCCTTTTGTATTTAATTCCGATGCAATTTCTGTGTTTCATCGTCAATAAGAAGGTCAGAGGGGTACAGTAAACCTGAAGTGAAGCATCGGAATCTATAGCTAGTGTCACAGGAATGGTTCAAAAGATAGTCAGTAAGTAGAGTCAGACCTCTTGCCCTTAAGTCGGCATTGTGCCTTTTGTATTTAATTCCGATGCAATTCTTTGTGTTTCATCATCAATAAGAAGGTCCAAGGGATACAGTAAACCCGGAGTGAAGCATCGGAATCTATAACTAGTGTCACAGGTATGGTTCAAAACATAGACAGTAAGAAGAGTCAGTCTCCTTGTACTTAATTTTGCACTGTGCCTTTTGTATTTAATTCCGATGCAATTTCTGTGTTTCATCGTCAATAAGAAGGTCCAAGGGATACAGTAAACCTGAGGTGAAGCACCGGAATCTATAACTAGTGTCACAGGAATGGTTCAAAACATAGTCTTGTACTTAAGTCGGCATTGTACGTTTTCTATTTAATTCCGATGAGGTTTCTGTGTTTCATCGTCAATAACAAGGTCCAAGGGATACAGTAAACCTGGAGTGAAGCATCGGAATCTATAACTAGTGTCACGGGAATGGTTCAAAACATAAACAGTAAGAAGAGTCAGTCTCCTTGTACTTAATTCTGCACTGTGCCATTTGTATTTAATTCCGATGCAATTTCTGTGTTTTATCGTCAATGCGAAGGTCCAAGGGATACAGTAAACCTGAAGTGCAGCATTGGTATCTATAACTAGTGTCACAGAAATCGTTCAAACATAGTCAGTAAGAATAGTCATTTTTCTTGTACTTAAGTCGGCATAGTGACTTTTCTATTTAATTCCGATGCAATTTCTGTGTTTCACCGTCAATAAGACGGTCCAAGGGATACAGTAAACCTGGAGTGAAGCATCGGAATCTATAACAAGTGTCAATGGTAAGGTTCAAAAAATAGACAGTAAGAAGAGTCAGTCTTCTTGTACTTACGTCGGTATTGTGCCCTTTGTATTAAATTCCGATGCAATTTCTGTGTTTCATCGTCAATAAGAAGGTCAGAGGGATACAGTAAACCTGAAGTGAAGCATCGGAATCTATAGCTAGTGTCACAGGAATGGTTCAAAACATAGTCAGTAAGAAGAGACAGTCTTCTTGTCCTTAAGTCGGCATTGTGCCTTTTCTATTTAATTCCGATGCAATTTCTGTGTTTCATCGTCAATAAGAAGGACCGAGGGATACAGTAAACCTGGAGTGAAGCATCGGAGTCTATAACTAGTGTCACAGGACTGGTTCAAAAATAGACAGTAAGAAGAGTCAGTCCTCTTGAACTTAATTCGGCCTTGTGCCTTTTGTATTTAATTCCGATGCAATTTCTGTGTTTCATCGTCAATAAGAAGGACGGAGGGATACAGTAAACCTGGAGTGAAGCATCGGAGTCTATAACAAGTGTCACAGGACTGGTTCAAAAATAGACAGTAAGAAGAGCCAGCCTTCTTGGACTTAATTCGGCATTGTGCCTTTTGTATTTAATTCCGATGCAATTTCTGTGTTTCATCGTCAATAAGAAGGTCAGAGTAATACAGTAAACCTGAAGTGAATCATCGGAATCCATAACTGGTCTCACAGGAATGGTTCAAAGCATTGTCAGTAAGAGGAGTAGGTCTTCTTGTACTTAAGTCGGCATTGTGCCTTTTGTATTTAATTCCGATGCAATTTCTGTGTTTCATCGACAATAAGAAGGTCCAAGCGATACAGTAAACCTGGAGTGAAACATCGGGGACTGTAACTAGTGTCACAGGAATGGTTCAAATCATAGACAGTAAGAAGAGTCTGTCTTCCTGTACTTCAGTCGGCATTTTGCCTTTTGTATTTAATTCCGATGCAATTTTTGTGATTCATCGTCAATAAGAAAGTCCAAGGGATACAGTAAACCTGAAGTGAAGCATCGGGATCTATAACTAGTGTCACAGGAATCGTTCAAACATAGTCAGTTAGAAGAGTCAGTTTTCTTGTACTTAAGTCGGCATAGTGCCTTTTCTATTTAATTCCGATGCAATTTTTGTGTTTCATCGTCAATATGAAGGTCCGAGGGATACAGTATACCTGGAGTGAAGCATCGGAATCTATACCTAGTGTCAATGGTATGCTTAAAAACATAGACAGTAAGAAGAGTCAGTCTTCTTCTACTTAAGTCGGCATTGTGCCTTTTGAATTTAATTACGATGCAATTTCTGTGTTTCATCGTCATTAAGAAGGTCAGAAGGATACAGTAAACCTGAAGTGAAGCATCGGAATCTATAGCTAGTGTCACAGGAATAGTTCTAAACATAGTCAGTAAGAAGAGTCAGTCTTCTTGTCCTTATGTCGGCATTGTGCTTTTTGTATTTAATTCCGATGCAATTTCTGTGTTTCATCGTCAATAAGAAGGTCCAAGGGATACAGTAAACCTGAGGTGAAGCACCGGAATCTATAACTAGTGTCACAGGAATGGTTCAAAACATAGTCTTGTACTTAAGTCGGCATTGTACGTTTTCTATTTAATTCCGATGCAGTTTCTGTGTTTCATCGTCAATAACAAGGTCCAAGGGATACAGTAAACCTGGAGTGAAGCATCGGAATCTATAACTAGTGTCACGGGAATGGTTCAAAAATAGACAGTAAGAAGAGTCAGTCTTCTTGAGCTTAATTCGGCCTTGTGCCTTTTGTATTTAATTCCGATGCAATTTCTGTGTTTCATCGTCAATAAGAAGGTCCAAGATATACAGTAAACCTGAAGTGAAGCATCGGATCTATTACTAGTGGCACAGGAATGGTTCAAAACATAGTCAGTAAGAAGAGTCGGTCTTGTTGTACTTAAGTCAGCATTGTGCCTTTTCTATTTAATTCCGATGCAATTTCTGTGTTTCATCGTCAATACGAAGGTCCAAGGGATACAGTAAACATGGAGTGAAGCATCGTAATCTATAACTAGTGTCAATGGAATGGTTCAAACATAGTCAGTAAGAAGAGTCAGTCTTCTTGTACTTAAGTCAGCATTGTGCCCCTTTCTATTTAATTCCGATGCAATTTCTGTGTTTCATCGTCAATAAGAAGGTCCAAGGGATATAGTAAACCTGGAGTGAAGCATCGGAATCCATGACTAGTGTCACAGGAATGGTTCAAAACATAGACAGTAAGAAGAGTCAGTCTTCTTGTACTTACGTCGACATTGTGCCTTTTCTATTTAATTCCGATGCAATTTCTGTGTTTCATCGTCAATAAGAAGTTCCAAGGGATACAGTAAACCTCAAGTGAAGCTTAGGAATCTATAGCTAGTGTCACAGGAATGGTTCAAAACATAGTCAGTAAGAAGAGTTAATCTTCTTGTACTTATTTCTGCTTTGTGCCTTTTATATTTAGTTTCGATGCAATTTCTGTGTTTCATCGTCAATATGAAGGTCCAAGGGATACAGTAAACCTGAAGTAAAGCATCGGAATTTATAGCTAGTGTCACAGGAATGGTTCAAACCAAAGTCAGTAAGGAGAGCAGTCTTCTTGTACTTAAGTCGGCATTGTGCCTTTTGTATTTAATTCTGATGCAATTTCTGTGTTTCATCGTCAATAAGAAGGTCCAAGGGATACAGTAAATCTGGAGTGTAGCATCGGAATCTATAACTAGTGTCACAGGAATGGTTCAAAGCATAGACAGTAAGAAGAGTCAGTCTTCGTGTACTTAAGTCGGCATTTTGCCTTTTGTATTTAATTCCGATGCAATTTCTGTGTTTCATCGTCAATAAGAAGGTCCAAGGGATACAGTAAACCTGAGGTGAAGCACCGGAATCTATAACTAGTGTCACAGGAATGGTTCAAAACATAGTCTTGTACTTAAGTCGGCATTGTACGTTTTCTATTTAATTCCGATGCAGTTTCTGTGTTTCATCGTCAATAACAAGGTCCAAGGGATACAGTAAACCTGGAGTGAAGCATCGGAATCTATAACTAGTGTCACGGGAATGGTTCAAAACATAAACAGTAAGAAGAGTCAGTCTCCTTGTACTTAATTCTGCACTGTGCCATTTGTATTTAATTCCGATGCAATTTCTGTGTTTTATCGTCAATGCGAAGGTCCAAGGGATACAGTAAACCTGAAGTGCAGCAGTGGTATCAATAACTAGTGTCGCAGAAATCGTTCAAACATAGTCAGTAAGAATAGTCATTTTTCTTGTACTTAAGTCGGCATAGTGCCCTTTCTATTTAATTCCGATGCAATTTCTGTGTTTCACCGTCAATAAGACGGTCCAAGGGATACAGTAAACCTGGAGTGAAGCATCGGAATCTATAACAAGTGTCAATGGTATAGTTCAAAAAATAGACAGTAAGAAGAGTCAGTCTTCTTGTACTTACGTCGGTATTGTGCCCTTTGTATTATATTCCGATGCAATTTCTGTGTTTCATCGTCAATAAGAAGGTCAGAGGGATACAGTAAACCTGAAGTGAAGCATCGGAATCTATAGCTAGTGTCACAGGAATGGTTCAAAACATAGTCAGTAAGAAGAGACAGTCTTCTTGTCCTTAAGTCGGCATTGTGCCTTTTCTGTTCAATTCCGATGCAATTTCTGTGTTTCATCGTCAATAAGAAGGACCGAGGGATACAGTAAACCTGGAGTGAAGCATCGGAGTCAATAACTAGTGTCACAGGACTGGTTCAAAAATAGACAGTAAGAAGAGTCAGTCTTCTTGAGCTTAATTCGGCCTCTTGCCTTTTGTATTTAATTCCGATGCAATTTCTGTGTTTCATCGTCAATAAGAAGGTCCAAGGTATACAGTAAACCTTAAGTGAAGCATCGGATCTATTACTAGTGGCACAGGAATGGTTCAAAACATAGTCAGTAAGAAGAGTCAGTCTTGTTGTACTTAAGTCGGCATTGTGCCTTTTCTATTTAATTCCGATGCAATTTCTGTGTTTCATCGTCAATACGAAGGTCCAAGGGATACAGTAAACATGGAGTGAAGCATCGTAATCTATAAGTAGTGTCAATGGAATGGTTCAAACATAGTCAGTAAGAAGAGTCAGTCTTCTTGTACTTAAGTCAGCATTGTGCCCCTTTCTATTTAATTCCGATGCAATTTCTGTGTTTCATCGTCAATTAGAAGGTCCAAGGGATATAGTAAACCTGGAGTGAAGCATCGGAATCTATGACTAGTGTTACTGGAATGGTTCAAAACATAGACAGTAAGAAGAGTCAGTCTTCTTGTACTTACGTCGACATTGTGCCTTTTCTATTTAATTCCGATGCAATTTCTGTGTTTCATCGTCAATAAGAAGTTCCAAGGGATACAGTAAACCTGAAGTGAAGCTTAGGAATCTATAGCTAGTGTCACAGGAATGGTTCAAAACATAGTCAGTAAGAAGAGTTAGTCTTCTTGTACTTATTTCTGCTTTGTGCCTTTTATATTTAGTTTCGATGCAATTTCTGTGTTTCATCGTCAATATGAAGGTCCAAGGGATACAGTAAACCTGAAGTAAAGCATCGGAATTTATAGCTAGTGTCACAGGAATGGTTCAAACCAAAGTCAGTAAGGAGAGCAGTCTTCTTGTACTTAAGTCGGCATTGTGCCTTTTGTATTTAATTCCGATGCAATTTCTGTGTTTCATCGTCAATAAGAAGGTCCAAGGGATTCAGTAAACCTGAAGTGAAGCATCGGAATTTATAACTAGTGTCACAGGAATGGTTCAAAACATAGACAGTAAGAAGTGTCAGTCTTCTTGTACTTAAGTCGGCATTGTGCCTTTTGTATTTAACTCCGATGCAATTTCTGTGTTTCATCGTCAATAAGAACGCCACTGGGATACAGAAATCCTGAAGTGAAGCATCGGAAATTATAACTAGTGTCACAGGAATGGTTCAAAACATAGTCAGTAAGAAGAATCAGTCTGCTTGTCCTTCAGTCGGCATTGTGCCTTTTGTATTTAATTCCGATGCAATTTCTGTGTTTCATCGTCAATAAGAAGGTCAGAGGGGTACAGTAAACCTGAAGTGAAGCATCGGAATCTATAGCTAGTGTCACAGGAATGGTTCAAAAGATAGTCAGTAAGAAGAGTCAGACTTCTTGTCCTTAAGTCGGCATTGTGCCTTTTGTATTTAATTCCGATGCAATTCTTGTGTTTCATCATCAATAAGAACGTCCAAGGGATACAGTAAACCTGGAGTGAAGCATCGGAATCTATAACTAGTGTCACAGGTATGGTTCAAAACATAGACAGTAAGAAGAGTCAGTCCCCTTGTACTTAATTTTGCACTGTGCCTTTTGTATTTAATTCCGATGCAATTTCTGTGTTTCATCGTCAATAAGAAGGTCAGAGGGGTACAGTAAACCTGAGACCTGAAGTGAAGCATCGGAATCTATAGCTAGTGTCACAGGAATGGTTCAAAACATAGACAGTAAGAAGAGTCAGTCTTCTTGTACTTACGTCGACATTGTGCCTTTTCTATTTAATTCCGATGCAATTTCTGTGTTTCATCGTCAATAAGAAGTTCCACGGGATACAGTAAACCAGAAGTGAAGTTTAGGAATCTATAGCTAGTGTCACAGGAATGGTCCAAAGCATAGTCAGTAAGAAGAGTTTGTCTTCTTGTACTTATTTCTGCTTTGTGACTTTTATATTTAGTTTCGATGCAATTTCTGTGTTTCATCGTCAATATGAAGGTCCAAGGGATACAGTAAACCTGAAGTAAAGCATCGGAATTTATAGCTAGTGTCACAGGAATGGTTCAAACCAAAGTCAGTAAGGTGAGCAGTCTTCTTGTACTTAAGTCGGCATTGTGCCTTTTGTATTTAATTCCGATGCAATTTCTGTGTTTCATCGTCAATAAGAAGGTCAGGGGGGTACAGAAAACCTGAAGTGAAGCATCGGAATCTATAGCTAGTGTCACAGGAATGGTTCAAAAGATAGTCAGTAAGAAGAGTCAGACTTCTTGTCCTTAAGTCGGCATTGTGCCTTTTGTATTTAATTCCGATGCAATTCTTGTGTTTCATCATCAATAAGAAGGTCCAAGGGATACTGTAAAACTGGAGTGAAGCATCGGAATCTATAACTAGTGTCACAGGAATGGTTCAAAACATAGTCTTGTACTTAAGTCGGCATTGTACGTTTTCTATTTAATTCCGATGCAGTTTCTGTGTTTCATCGTCAATAACAAGGTCCAAGGGATACAGTAAACCTGGAGTGAAGCATCGGAATCTATAACTAGTGTCACAGGAATGGTTCAAAACATAGTCTTGTACTTAAGTCGGCATTGTACGTTTTCTATTTAATTCCGATGCAGTTTCTGTGTTTCATCGTCAATAACAAGGTCCAAGGGATACAGTAAACCTGGAGTGAAGCATCGGAATCTATAACTAGTGTCACGGGAATGGTTCAAAACATAAACAGTAAGAAGAGTCAGTCTCCTTGTACTTAATTCTGCACTGTGCCTTTTCTATTTAATTCCGATGCAATTTCTGTGTTTCACCGTCAATAAGACGGTCCAAGGGATACAGTAAACCTGGAGTGAAGCATCGGAATCTATACCTAGTGTCAATGGTATGCTAAAAACATAGACAGTTAGAATAGTCAGTCTTCTTCTACTTAAGTCGGCATTGTGCCTTTTGAATTTAATTACGATGCAATTTCTGTGTTTCATCGTAATTAAGAAGGCCAGAAGGATACAGTAAACCTGAAGTGAAGCATCGGAATCTATAGCTAGTGTCACAGGAATAGTTCTAAACATAGTCAGTAAGAAGAGTCAGTCTTCTTGTCCTTATGTCGGCATTGTGCTTTTTATATTTAATTCTGATGCAATTTCTGTGTTTCATCGTCAATAAGAAGGTCCGAGGTATACTGTACACCTGAAGTGAAGCATCGGATCTATTACTAGTGGCACAGGAATGGTTCAAAACATAGTCAGTAAGAAGAGTCAGTCTTGTTGTACTTAAGTCGGCATTGTGCCTTTTCTATTTAATTCCGATGCAATTTCTGTGTTTCATCGTCAATAAGAAGTTCCAAGGGATACAGTAAACCTGAAGTGAAGCTTAGTAATCTATAGCTAGTGTCACAGGAATGGTTCAAAAAATAGTCAGTAAGAAGAGTTAGTCTTCTTGTACTTATTTCTGCTTTGTGCCTTTTATATTTAGTTTCGATGCAATTTCTGTGTTTCATAGTCAATAAGAAGGTCCAAGGGATACAGTAAACCTGAAGTGAAGCATTGGATCTATAGCTGGTGTCACAGGAATGGTTCAAAACATAGTCAGTAAAAAGAGTCAGTCTTCTTGTACTTAAGTCAGCATTGTGCCTTTTCTATTTAATTCCGATGCAATGTCTGTGTTTCATCGTCAATAAGAAGGTCCAAGGGATACAGTAAACATGAAGTGAAGCATCGGAATCTATAACAAGTGTCAATGGAATGGTTCAAAACATAGTCAGTAAGAAGAGTCAGTCTTCTTGTACTTAAGTCGGCATTGTGCGTTTTCTATTTAATTCCGATGCAATTTCTGTGTTTCATCGTCAATAAGAAGGTCCAAGGGATAAAGTAAACCTGGAGTGAAGCATCGGAATCTATAACTAGTGTCACAGGAATGGTTCAAAACATAGACAGTAAGAAGAGTCAGTCTTCTTGTCCTTAAGTCGGCATTGTGACTTTTGTAATTAATTCCGATGCAATTTCTGTGTTTCATCGTCAATAAGAAGGTCCAAGGGATACAGTAAACCTGAAGTGAAGCACCGGAATTTATAACTAGTGTCACAGGAATGGTTCAAAACATAGTCAGTAAGGAGAGGCAGTCTTCTTGTACTTAAGTCGGCATTGTGCCTTTTGTATTTAATTCTGATGCAATTTCTGTGTTTCATCGTCAATAAGAAGGTCAGAGGGGTACAGTAAACCTGAGACCTGAAGTGAAGCATCGGAATCTATAGCTAGTGTCACAGGAATGGTTCAAAACATAGACAGTTAGAAGAGTCAGTCTTCTTGTACTTAATTCTGCTTTGTGCCTTTTGTATTTAATTCCGATGCAATTTCTGTGTTTCATCATTAATAAGAAGGTCCAAGGGATACAGTAAACCTGAAGTGAAGCATCGGAATTTATAACTAGTGTCACAGGAATGGTTCAAACATAGACAGTAAGAAGAGTCAGTCTTCTTGTACTTAAGTCGGCATTGTGCCTTTTGTATTTAACTCCGATGGAATTTCTGTGTTTCATCGTCAATAAGAAGGTCAGAGGGATACAGTAAACCTGGGGTGAAGCATCGGAATCTATAACTAGTGTCACAGGAATGGTTCAAATCATAGACACTAAGAAGAGTCAGACTTCTTTTACTTAAGTCGGCCTTGTGCCTTTTGTATTTAATTCCGATGCAATTTCTGTGTTTCATCGTCAATAAGAAGGACGGAGGGATACAGTAAACCTGGAGTGAAGCATCGGAGTCTATAACAAGTGTCACAGGACTGGTTCAAAAATAGACAGTAAGAAGAGCCAGCCTTCTTGGACTTAATTCGGCATTGTGCCTTTTGTATTTAATTCCGATGCAATTTCTGTGTTTCATCGTCAATAAGAAGGTCAGAGTAATACAGTAAACCTGAAGTGAATCATCGGAATCCATAACTGGTCTCACAGGAATGGTTCAAAGCATTGTCAGTAAGAGGAGTAGGTCTTCTTGTACTTAAGTCGGCATTGTGCCTTTTGTATTTAATTCCGATGCAATTTCTGTGTTTCATCGACAATAAGAAGGTCCAAGCGATACAGTAAACCTGGAGTGAAACATCGGGGACTGTAACTAGTGTCACAGGAATGGTTCAAATCATAGACAGTAAGAAGAGTCTGTCTTCCTGTACTTCAGTCGGCATTTTGCCTTTTGTATTTAATTCCGATGCAATTTTTGTGATTCATCGTCAATAAGAAAGTCCAAGGGATACAGTAAACCTGAAGTGAAGCATCGGGATCTATAACTAGTGTCACAGGAATCGTTCAAACATAGTCAGTTAGAAGAGTCAGTTTTCTTGTACTTAAGTCGGCATAGTGCCTTTTCTATTTAATTCCGATGCAATTTTTGTGTTTCATCGTCAATATGAAGGTCCGAGGGATACAGTATACCTGGAGTGAAGCATCGGAATCTATACCTAGTGTCAATGGTATGCTTAAAAACATAGACAGTAAGAAGAGTCAGTCTTCTTCTACTTAAGTCGGCATTGTGCCTTTTGAATTTAATTACGATGCAATTTCTGTGTTTCATCGTCATTAAGAAGGTCAGAAGGATACAGTAAACCTGAAGTGAAGCATCGGAATCTATAGCTAGTGTCACAGGAATAGTTCTAAACATAGTCAGTAAGAAGAGTCAGTCTTCTTGTCCTTATGTCGGCATTGTGCTTTTTGTATTTAATTCCGATGCAATTTCTGTGTTTCATCGTCAATAAGAAGGTCCAAGGGATACAGTAAACCTGAGGTGAAGCACCGGAATCTATAACTAGTGTCACAGGAATGGTTCAAAACATAGTCTTGTACTTAAGTCGGCATTGTACGTTTTCTATTTAATTCCGATGCAGTTTCTGTGTTTCATCGTCAATAACAAGGTCCAAGGGATACAGTAAACCTGGAGTGAAGCATCGGAATCTATAACTAGTGTCACGGGAATGGTTCAAAACATAAACAGTAAGAAGAGTCAGTCTCCTTGTACTTAATTCTGCACTGTACCATTTGTATTTAATTCCGATGCAATTTCTGTGTTTTATCGTCAATGCGAAGGTCCAAGGGATACAGTAAACCTGAAGTGCAGCATTGGTATCTATAACTAGTGTCACAGAAATCGTTCAAACATAGTCAGTAAGAATAGTCACTTTTCTTGTACTTAAGTCGGCATAGTGCCCTTTCTATTTAATTCCGATGCAATTTCTGTGTTTCACCGTCAATAAGACGGTCCAAGGGATACAGTAAACCTTGAGTGAAGCATCGGAATCTATAACAAGTGTCAATGGTATGGTTCAAAAAATAGACAGTAAGAAGAGTCAGTCTTCTTGTACTTACGTCGGTATTGTGCCCTTTGTATTAAATTCCGATGCAATTTCTGTGTTTCATCGTCAATAAGAAGGTCAGAGGGATACAGTAAACCTGAAGTGAAGCATCGGAATCTATAGCTAGTGTCACAGGAATGGTTCAAAACATAGTCAGTAAGAAGAGACAGTCTTCTTGTAATTAAGTCGGCATTGTGCCTTTTCTATCTAATTCCGATGCAATTTCTGTGTTTCATCGTCATTAAGAAGGACCGAGGGATACAGTAAACCTGGAGTGAAGCATCGGAGTCTATAACTAGTGTCACAGGACTGGTTCAAAGATAGACAGTAAGAAGAGTCAGTCTTCTTGAGCTTAATTCGGCCTTGTGCCTTTTGTATTTAATTCCGATGCAATTTCTGTGTTTCATCGTCAATAAGAAGGTCCAAGGTATACAGTAAACCTGAAGTGAAGCATCGGATCTATTACTAGTGGCACAGGAATGGTTCAAAACATAGTCAGTAAGAAGAGTCGGTCTTGTTGTACTTAAGTCAGCATTGTGCCTTTTCTATTTAATTCCGATGCAATTTCTGTGTTTCATCGTCAATACGAAGGTCCAAGGGATACAGTAAACATGGAGTGAAGCATCGTAATCTATAACTAGTGTCAATGGAATGGTTCAAACATAGTCAGTAAGAAGAGTCAGTCTTCTTGTACTTAAGTCAGCATTGTGCCCCTTTCTATTTAATTCCGATGCAATTTCTGTGTTTCATCGTCAATAAGAAGGTCCAAGGGATATAGTAAACCTGGAGTGAAGCATCGGAATCCATGACTAGTGTCACAGGAATGGTTCAAAACATAGACAGTAAGAAGAGTCAGTCTTCTTGTACTTACGTCGACATTGTGCCTTTTCTATTTAATTCCGATGCAATTTCTGTGTTTCATCGTCAATAAGAAGTTCCAAGGGATACAGTAAACCTGAAGTGAAGCTTAGGAATCTATAGCTAGTGTCACAGGAATGGTTCAAAACATAGTCAGTAAGAAGAGTTAGTCTTCTTGTACTTATTTCTGCTTTGTGCCTTTTATATTTAGTTTCGATGCAATTTCTGTGTTTCATCGTCAATATGAAGGTCCAAGGGATACAGTAAACCTGAAGTAAAGCATCGGAATTTATAGCTAGTGTCACAGGAATGGTTCAAACCAAAGTCAGTAAGGAGAGCAGTCTTCTTGTACTTAAGTCGGCATTGTGCCTTTTGTATTTAATTCCGATGCAATTTCTGTGTTTCATCGTCAATAAGAAGGTCCAAGGGATTCAGTAAACCTGAAGTGAAGCATCGGAATTTATAACTAGTGTCACAGGAATGGTTCAAAACATAGACAGTAAGAAGTGTCAGTCTTCTTGTACTTAAGTCGGCATTGTGCCTTTTGTATTTAACTCCGATGCAATTTCTGTGTTTCATCGTCAATAAGAACGCCACTGGGATACAGAAATCCTGAAGTGAAGCATCGGAAATTATAACTAGTGTCACAGGAATGGTTCAAAACATAGTCAGTAAGAAGAATCAGTCTGCTTGTCCTTCAGTCGGCATTGTGCCTTTTGTATTTAATTCCGATGCAATTTCTGTGTTTCATCGTCAATAAGAAGGTCAGAGGGGTACAGTAAACCTGAAGTGAAGCATCGGAATCTATAGCTAGTGTCACAGGAATGGTTCAAAAGATAGTCAGTAAGAAGAGTCAGACTTCTTGTCCTTAAGTCGGCATTGTGCCTTTTGTATTTAATTCCGATGCAATTCTTGTGTTTCATCATCAATAAGAACGTCCAAGGGATACAGTAAACCTGGAGTGAAGCATCGGAATCTATAACTAGTGTCACAGGTATGGTTCAAAACATAGACAGTAAGAAGAGTCAGTCCCCTTGTACTTAATTTTGCACTGTGCCTTTTGTATTTAATTCCGATGCAATTTCTGTGTTTCATCGTCAATAAGAAGGTCAGAGGGGTACAGTAAACCTGAGACCTGAAGTGAAGCATCGGAATCTATAGCTAGTGTCACAGGAATGGTTCAAAACATAGACAGTAAGAAGAGTCAGTCTTCTTGTACTTACGTCGACATTGTGCCTTTTCTATTTAATTCCGATGCAATTTCTGTGTTTCATCGTCAATAAGAAGTTCCACGGGATACAGTAAACCAGAAGTGAAGTTTAGGAATCTATAGCTAGTGTCACAGGAATGGTCCAAAGCATAGTCAGTAAGAAGAGTTTGTCTTCTTGTACTTATTTCTGCTTTGTGACTTTTATATTTAGTTTCGATGCAATTTCTGTGTTTCATCGTCAATATGAAGGTCCAAGGGATACAGTAAACCTGAAGTAAAGCATCGGAATTTATAGCTAGTGTCACAGGAATGGTTCAAACCAAAGTCAGTAAGGTGAGCAGTCTTCTTGTACTTAAGTTGGCATTGTGCCTTTTGTATTTAATTCCGATGCAATTTCTGTGTTTCATCGTCAATAAGAAGGTCAGGGGGGTACAGAAAACCTGAAGTGAAGCATCGGAATCTATAGCTAGTGTCACAGGAATGGTTCAAAAGATAGTCAGTAAGAAGAGTCAGACTTCTTGTCCTTAAGTCGGCATTGTGCCTTTTGTATTTAATTCCGATGCAATTCTTGTGTTTCATCATCAATAAGAAGGTCCAAGGGATACAGTAAAACTGGAGTGAAGCATCGGAATCTATAACTAGTGTCACAGGAATGGTTCAAAACATAGTCTTGTACTTAAGTCGGCATTGTACGTTTTCTATTTAATTCCGATGCAGTTTCTGTGTTTCATCGTCAATAACAAGGTCCAAGGGATACAGTAAACCTGGAGTGAAGCATCGGAATCTATAACTAGTGTCACAGGAATGGTTCAAAACATAGTCTTGTACTTAAGTCGGCATTGTACGTTTTCTATTTAATTCCGATGCAGTTTCTGTGTTTCATCGTCAATAACAAGGTCCAAGGGATACAGTAAACCTGGAGTGAAGCATCGGAATCTATAACTAGTGTCACGGGAATGGTTCAAAACATAAACAGTAAGAAGAGTCAGTCTCCTTGTACTTAATTCTGCACTGTGCCTTTTCTATTTAATTCCGATGCAATTTCTGTGTTTCACCGTCAATAAGACGGTCCAAGGGATACAGTAAACCTGGAGTGAAGCATCGGAATCTATACCTAGTGTCAATGGTATGCTAAAAACATAGACAGTTAGAATAGTCAGTCTTCTTCTACTTAAGTCGGCATTGTGCCTTTTGAATTTAATTACGATGCAATTTCTGTGTTTCATCGTAATTAAGAAGGCCAGAAGGATACAGTAAACCTGAAGTGAAGCATCGGAATCTATAGCTAGTGTCACAGGAATAGTTCTAAACATAGTCAGTAAGAAGAGTCAGTCTTCTTGTCCTTATGTCGGCATTGTGCTTTTTATATTTAATTCTGATGCAATTTCTGTGTTTCATCGTCAATAAGAAGGTCCGAGGTATACTGTACACCTGAAGTGAAGCATCGGATCTATTACTAGTGGCACAGGAATGGTTCAAAACATAGTCAGTAAGAAGAGTCAGTCTTGTTGTACTTAAGTCGGCATTGTGCCTTTTCTATTTAATTCCGATGCAATTTCTGTGTTTCATCGTCAATAAGAAGTTCCAAGGGATACAGTAAACCTGAAGTGAAGCTTAGTAATCTATAGCTAGTGTCACAGGAATGGTTCAAAACATAGTCAGTAAGAAGAGTTAGTCTTCTTGTACTTATTTCTGCTTTGTGCCTTTTATATTTAGTTTCGATGCAATTTCTGTGTTTCATAGTCAATAAGAAGGTCCAAGGGATACAGTAAACCTGAAGTGAAGCATTGGATCTATAGCTGGTGTCACAGGAATGGTTCAAAACATAGTCAGTAAAAAGAGTCAGTCTTCTTGTACTTAAGTCAGCATTGTGCCTTTTCTATTTAATTCCGATGCAATGTCTGTGTTTCATCGTCAATAAGAAGGTCCAAGGGATACAGTAAACATGAAGTGAAGCATCGGAATCTATAACAAGTGTCAATGGAATGGTTCAAAACATAGTCAGTAAGAAGAGTCAGTCTTCTTGTACTTAAGTCGGCATTGTGCGTTTTCTATTTAATTCCGATGCAATTTCTGTGTTTCATCGTCAATAAGAAGGTCCAAGGGATAAAGTAAACCTGGAGTGAAGCATCGGAATCTATAACTAGTGTCACAGGAATGGTTCAAAACATAGACAGTAAGAAGAGTCAGTCTTCTTGTCCTTAAGTCGGCATTGTGACTTTTGTAATTAATTCCGATGCAATTTCTGTGTTTCATCGTCAATAAGAAGGTCCAAGGGATACAGTAAACCTGAAGTGAAGCACCGGAATTTATAACTAGTGTCACAGGAATGGTTCAAAACATAGTCAGTAAGGAGAGGCAGTCTTCTTGTACTTAAGTCGGCATTGTGCCTTTTGTATTTAATTCTGATGCAATTTCTGTGTTTCATCGTCAATAAGAAGGTCAGAGGGGTACAGTAAACCTGAGACCTGAAGTGAAGCATCGGAATCTATAGCTAGTGTCACAGGAATGGTTCAAAACATAGACAGTTAGAAGAGTCAGTCTTCTTGTACTTAATTCTGCTTTGTGCCTTTTGTATTTAATTCCGATGCAATTTCTGTGTTTCATCATTAATAAGAAGGTCCAAGGGATACAGTAAACCTGAAGTGAAGCATCGGAATTTATAACTAGTGTCACAGGAATGGTTCAAACATAGACAGTAAGAAGAGTCAGTCTTCTTGTACTTAAGTCGGCATTGTGCCTTTTGTATTTAACTCCGATGGAATTTCTGTGTTTCATCGTCAATAAGAAGGTCAGAGGGATACAGTAAACCTGGGGTGAAGCATCGGAATCTATAACTAGTGTCACAGGAATGGTTCAAATCATAGACACTAAGAAGAGTCAGACTTCTTTTACTTAAGTCGGCCTTGTGCCTTTTGTATTTAATTCCGATGCAATTTCTGTGTTTCATCGTCAATAAGAAGGACGGAGGGATACAGTAAACCTGGAGTGAAGCATCGGAGTCTATAACAAGTGTCACAGGACTGGTTCAAAAATAGACAGTAAGAAGAGCCAGCCTTCTTGGACTTAATTCGGCATTGTGCCTTTTGTATTTAATTCCGATGCAATTTCTGTGTTTCATCGTCAATAAGAAGGTCAGAGTAATACAGTAAACCTGAAGTGAATCATCGGAATCCATAACTGGTCTCACAGGAATGGTTCAAAGCATTGTCAGTAAGAGGAGTAGGTCTTCTTGTACTTAAGTCGGCATTGTGCCTTTTGTATTTAATTCCGATGCAATTTCTGTGTTTCATCGACAATAAGAAGGTCCAAGCGATACAGTAAACCTGGAGTGAAACATCGGGGACTGTAACTAGTGTCACAGGAATGGTTCAAATCATAGACAGTAAGAAGAGTCTGTCTTCCTGTACTTCAGTCGGCATTTTGCCTTTTGTATTTAATTCCGATGCAATTTTTGTGATTCATCGTCAATAAGAAAGTCCAAGGGATACAGTAAACCTGAAGTGAAGCATCGGGATCTATAACTAGTGTCACAGGAATCGTTCAAACATAGTCAGTTAGAAGAGTCAGTTTTCTTGTACTTAAGTCGGCATAGTGCCTTTTCTATTTAATTCCGATGCAATATTTGTGTTTCATCGTCAATATGAAGGTCCGAGGGATACAGTATACCTGGAGTGAAGCATCGGAATCTATACCTAGTGTCAATGGTATGCTTAAAAACATAGACAGTAAGAAGAGTCAGTCTTCTTCTACTTAAGTCGGCATTGTGCCTTTTGAATTTAATTACGATGCAATTTCTGTGTTTCATCGTCATTAAGAAGGTCAGAAGGATACAGTAAACCTGAAGTGAAGCATCGGAATCTATAGCTAGTGTCACAGGAATAGTTCTAAACATAGTCAGTAAGAAGAGTCAGTCTTCTTGTCCTTATGTCGGCATTGTGCTTTTTGTATTTAATTCCGATGCAATTTCTGTGTTTCATCGTCAATAAGAAGGTCCAAGGGATACAGTAAACCTGAGGTGAAGCACCGGAATCTATAACTAGTGTCACAGGAATGGTTCAAAACATAGTCTTGTACTTAAGTCGGCATTGTACGTTTTCTATTTAATTCCGATGCAGTTTCTGTGTTTCATCGTCAATAACAAGGTCCAAGGGATACAGTAAACCTGGAGTGAAGCATCGGAATCTATAACTAGTGTCACGGGAATGGTTCAAAACATAAACAGTAAGAAGAGTCAGTCTCCTTGTACTTAATTCTGCACTGTACCATTTGTATTTAATTCCGATGCAATTTCTGTGTTTTATCGTCAATGCGAAGGTCCAAGGGATACAGTAAACCTGAAGTGCAGCATTGGTATCTATAACTAGTGTCACAGAAATCGTTCAAACATAGTCAGTAAGAATAGTCACTTTTCTTGTACTTAAGTCGGCATAGTGCCCTTTCTATTTAATTCCGATGCAATTTCTGTGTTTCACCGTCAATAAGACGGTCCAAGGGATACAGTAAACCTTGAGTGAAGCATCGGAATCTATAACAAGTGTCAATGGTATGGTTCAAAAAATAGACAGTAAGAAGAGTCAGTCTTCTTGTACTTACGTCGGTATTGTGCCCTTTGTATTAAATTCCGATGCAATTTCTGTGTTTCATCGTCAATAAGAAGGTCAGAGGGATACAGTAAACCTGAAGTGAAGCATCGGAATCTATAGCTAGTGTCACAGGAATGGTTCAAAACATAGTCAGTAAGAAGAGACAGTCTTCTTGTAATTAAGTCGGCATTGTGCCTTTTCTATCTAATTCCGATGCAATTTCTGTGTTTCATCGTCATTAAGAAGGACCGAGGGATACAGTAAACCTGGAGTGAAGCATCGGAGTCTATAACTAGTGTCACAGGACTGGTTCAAAGATAGACAGTAAGAAGAGTCAGTCTTCTTGAGCTTAATTCGGCCTTGTGCCTTTTGTATTTAATTCCGATGCAATTTCTGTGTTTCATCGTCAATAAGAAGGTCCAAGGTATACAGTAAACCTGAAGTGAAGCATCGGATCTATTACTAGTGGCACAGGAATGGTTCAAAACATAGTCAGTAAGAAGAGTCGGTCTTGTTGTACTTAAGTCAGCATTGTGCCTTTTCTATTTAATTCCGATGCAATTTCTGTGTTTCATCGTCAATACGAAGGTCCAAGGGATACAGTAAACATGGAGTGAAGCATCGTAATCTATAACTAGTGTCAATGGAATGGTTCAAACATAGTCAGTAAGAAGAGTCAGTCTTCTTGTACTTAAGTCAGCATTGTGCCCCTTTCTATTTAATTCCGATGCAATTTCTGTGTTTCATCGTCAATAAGAAGGTCCAAGGGATATAGTAAACCTGGAGTGAAGCATCGGAATCCATGACTAGTGTCACAGGAATGGTTCAAAACATAGACAGTAAGAAGAGTCAGTCTTCTTGTACTTACGTCGACATTGTGCCTTTTCTATTTAATTCCGATGCAATTTCTGTGTTTCATCGTCAATAAGAAGTTCCAAGGGATACAGTAAACCTCAAGTGAAGCTTAGGAATCTATAGCTAGTGTCACAGGAATGGTTCAAAACATAGTCAGTAAGAAGAGTTAATCTTCTTGTACTTATTTCTGCTTTGTGCCTTTTATATTTAGTTTCGATGCAATTTCTGTGTTTCATCGTCAATATGAAGGTCCAAGGGATACAGTAAACCTGAAGTAAAGCATCGGAATTTATAGCTAGTGTCACAGGAATGGTTCAAACCAAAGTCAGTAAGGAGAGCAGTCTTCTTGTACTTAAGTCGGCATTGTGCCTT
This sequence comes from Schistocerca piceifrons, assembly GCF_021461385.2. Classification (NCBI taxonomy): domain Eukaryota; kingdom Metazoa; phylum Arthropoda; class Insecta; order Orthoptera; family Acrididae; genus Schistocerca; species Schistocerca piceifrons. Next base: position 22,206 of record NW_025727731.1, read on the forward strand.
TTGTATTTAATTCTGATGCAATTTCTGTGTTTCATCGTCAATAAGAAGGTCCAAGGGATACAGTAAATCTGGAGTGTAGCATCGGAATCTATAACTAGTGTCACAGGAATGGTTCAAAGCATAGACAGTAAGAAGAGTCAGTCTTCGTGTACTTAAGTCGGCATTTTGCCTTTTGTATTTAATTCCGATGCAATTTCTGTGTTTCATCGTCAATAAGAAGGTCCAAGGGATACAGTAAACCTGAGGTGAAGCACCGGAATCTATAACTAGTGTCACAGGAATGGTTCAAAACATAGTCTTGTACTTAAGTCGGCATTGTACGTTTTCTATTTAATTCCGATGCAGTTTCTGTGTTTCATCGTCAATAACAAGGTCCAAGGGATACAGTAAACCTGGAGTGAAGCATCGGAATCTATAACTAGTGTCACGGGAATGGTTCAAAACATAAACAGTAAGAAGAGTCAGTCTCCTTGTACTTAATTCTGCACTGTGCCATTTGTATTTAATTCCGATGCAATTTCTGTGTTTTATCGTCAATGCGAAGGTCCAAGGGATACAGTAAACCTGAAGTGCAGCAGTGGTATCAATAACTAGTGTCGCAGAAATCGTTCAAACATAGTCAGTAAGAATAGTCATTTTTCTTGTACTTAAGTCGGCATAGTGCCCTTTCTATTTAATTCCGATGCAATTTCTGTGTTTCACCGTCAATAAGACGGTCCAAGGGATACAGTAAACCTGGAGTGAAGCATCGGAATCTATAACAAGTGTCAATGGTATAGTTCAAAAAATAGACAGTAAGAAGAGTCAGTCTTCTTGTACTTACGTCGGTATTGTGCCCTTTGTATTATATTCCGATGCAATTTCTGTGTTTCATCGTCAATAAGAAGGTCAGAGGGATACAGTAAACCTGAAGTGAAGCATCGGAATCTATAGCTAGTGTCACAGGAATGGTTCAAAACATAGTCAGTAAGAAGAGACAGTCCTCTTGTCCTTAAGTCGGCATTGTGCCTTTTCTGTTCAATTCCGATGCAATTTCTGTGTTTCATCGTCAATAAGAAGGACCGAGGGATACAGTAAACCTGGAGTGAAGCATCGGAGTCAATAACTAGTGTCACAGGACTGGTTCAAAAATAGACAGTAAGAAGAGTCAGTCTTCTTGAGCTTAATTCGGCCTCTTGCCTTTTGTATTTAATTCCGATGCAATTTCTGTGTTTCATCGTCAATAAGAAGGTCCAAGGTATACAGTAAACCTGAAGTGAAGCATCGGATCTATTACTAGTGGCACAGGAATGGTTCAAAACATAGTCAGTAAGAAGAGTCAGTCTTGTTGTACTTAAGTCGGCATTGTGCCTTTTCTATTTAATTCCGATGCAATTTCTGTGTTTCATCGTCAATACGAAGGTCCAAGGGATACAGTAAACATGGAGTGAAGCATCGTAATCTATAAGTAGTGTCAATGGAATGGTTCAAACATAGTCAGTAAGAAGAGTCAGTCTTCTTGTACTTAAGACAGCATTGTGCCCCTTTCTATTTAATTCCGATGCAATTTCTGTGTTTCATCGTCAATTAGAAGGTCCAAGGGATATAGTAAACCTGGAGTGAAGCATCGGAATCTATGACTAGTGTTACTGGAATGGTTCAAAACATAGACAGTAAGAAGAGTCAGTCTTCTTGTACTTACGTCGACATTGTGCCTTTTCTATTTAATTCCGATGCAATTTCTGTGTTTCATCGTCAATAAGAAGTTCCAAGGGATACAGTAAACCTGAAGTGAAGCTTAGGAATCTATAGCTAGTGTCACAGGAATGGTTCAAAACATAGTCAGTAAGAAGAGTTAGTCTTCTTGTACTTATTTCTGCTTTGTGCCTTTTATATTTAGTTTCGATGCAATTTCTGTGTTTCATCGTCAATATGAAGGTCCAAGGGATACAGTAAACCTGAAGTAAAGCATCGGAATTTATAGCTAGTGTCACAGGAATGGTTCAAACCAAAGTCAGTAAGGAGAGCAGTCTTCTTGTACTTAAGTCGGCATTGTGCCTTTTGTATTTAATTCCGATGCAATTTCTGTGTTTCATCGTCAATAAGAAGGTCCAAGGGATTCAGTAAACCTGAAGTGAAGCATCGGAATTTATAACTAGTGTCACAGGAATGGTTCAAAACATAGACAGTAAGAAGTGTCAGTCTTCTTGTACTTAAGTCGGCATTGTGCCTTTTGTATTTAACTCCGATGCAATTTCTGTGTTTCATCGTCAATAAGAACGCCACTGGGATACAGAAATCCTGAAGTGAAGCATCGGAAATTATAACTAGTGTCACAGGAATGGTTCAAAACATAGTCAGTAAGAAGAATCAGTCTGCTTGTCCTTCAGTCGGCATTGTGCCTTTTGTATTTAATTCCGATGCAATTTCTGTGTTTCATCGTCAATAAGAAGGTCAGAGGGGTACAGTAAACCTGAAGTGCAGCATCGGAATCTATAGCTAGTGTCACAGGAATGGTTCAAAAGATAGTCAGTAAGAAGAGTCAGACTTCTTGTCCTTAAGTCGGCATTGTGCCTTTTGTATTTAATTCCGATGCAATTCTTGTGTTTCATCATCAATAAGAACGTCCAAGGGATACAGTAAACCTGGAGTGAAGCATCGGAATCTATAACTAGTGTCACAGGTATGGTTCAAAACATAGACAGTAAGAAGAGTCAGTCCCCTTGTACTTAATTTTGCACTGTGCCTTTTGTATTTAATTCCGATGCAATTTCTGTGTTTCATCGGCAATAAGAAGGTCAGAGGGGTACAGTAAAACTGAGACCTGAAGTGAAGCATCGGAATCTATAGCTAGTGTCACAGGAATGGTTCAAAACATAGACAGTAAGAAGAGTCAGTCTTCTTGTACTTACGTCGACATTGTGCCTTTTCTATTTAATTCCGATGCAATTTCTGTGTTTCATCGTCAATAAGAAGTTCCACGGGATACAGTAAACCAGAAGTGAAGTTTAGGAATCTATAGCTAGTGTCACAGGAATGGTCCAAAACATAGTCAGTAAGAAGAGTTTGTCTTCTTGTACTTATTTCTGCTTTGTGACTTTTATATTTAGTTTCGATGCAATTTCTGTGTTTCATCGTCAATATGAAGGTCCAAGGGATACAGTAAACCTGAAGTAAAGCATCGGAATTTATAGCTAGTGTCACAGGAATGGTTCAAACCAAAGTCAGTAAGGTGAGCAGTCTTCTTGTACTTAAGTCGGCATTGTGCCTTTTGTATTTAATTCCGATGCAATTTCTGTGTTTCATCGTCAATAAGAAGGTCAGGGGGGTACAGAAAACCTGAAGTGAAGCATCGGAATCTATAGCTAGTGTCACAGGAATGGTTCAAAAGATAGTCAGTAAGAAGAGTCAGACTTCTTGTCCTTAAGTCGGCATTGTGCCTTTTGTATTTAATTCCGATGCAATTCTTGTGTTTCATCATCAATAAGAAGGTCCAAGGGATACAGTAAAACTGGAGTGAAGCATCGGAATCTATAACTAGTGTCACAGGAATGGTTCAAAACATAGTCTTGTACTTAAGTCGGCATTGTACGTTTTCTATTTAATTCCGATGCAGTTTCTGTGTTTCATCGTCAATAACAAGGTCCAAGGGATACAGTAAACCTGGAGTGAAGCATCGGAATCTATAACTAGTGTCACAGGAATGGTTCAAAACATAGTCTTGTACTTAAGTCGGCATTGTACGTTTTCTATTTAATTCCGATGCAGTTTCTGTGTTTCATCGTCAATAACAAGGTCCAAGGGATACAGTAAACCTGGAGTGAAGCATCGGAATCTATAACTAGTGTCACGGGAATGGTTCAAAACATAAACAGTAAGAAGAGTCAGTCTCCTTGTACTTAATTCTGCACTGTGCCTTTTCTATTTAATTCCGATGCAATTTCTGTGTTTCACCGTCAATAAGACGGTCCAAGGGATACAGTAAACCTGGAGTGAAGCATCGGAATCTATACCTAGTGTCAATGGTATGCTAAAAACATAGACAGTTAGAATAGTCAGTCTTCTTCTACTTAAGTCGGCATTGTGCCTTTTGAATTTAATTACGATGCAATTTCTGTGTTTCATCGTAATTAAGAAGGCCAGAAGGATACAGTAAACCTGAAGTGAAGCATCGGAATCTATAGCTAGTGTCACAGGAATAGTTCTAAACATAGTCAGTAAGAAGAGTCAGTCTTCTTGTCCTTATGTCGGCATTGTGCTTTTTATATTTAATTCTGATGCAATTTCTGTGTTTCATCGTCAATAAGAAGGTCCGAGGTATACTGTACACCTGAAGTGAAGCATCGGATCTATTACTAGTGGCACAGGAATGGTTCAAAACATAGTCAGTAAGAAGAGTCAGTCTTGTTGTACTTAAGTCGGCATTGTGCCTTTTCTATTTAATTCCGATGCAATTTCTGTGTTTCATCGTCAATAAGAAGTTCCAAGGGATACAGTAAACCTGAAGTGAAGCTTAGTAATCTATAGCTAGTGTCACAGGAATGGTTCAAAACATAGTCAGTAAGAAGAGTTAGTCTTCTTGTACTTATTTCTGCTTTGTGCCTTTTATATTTAGTTTCGATGCAATTTCTGTGTTTCATAGTCAATAAGAAGGTCCAAGGGATACAGTAAACCTGAAGTGAAGCATTGGATCTATAGCTGGTGTCACAGGAATGGTTCAAAACATAGTCAGTAAAAAGAGTCAGTCTTCTTGTACTTAAGTCAGCATTGTGCCTTTTCTATTTAATTCCGATGCAATGTCTGTGTTTCATCGTCAATAAGAAGGTCCAAGGGATACAGTAAACATGAAGTGAAGCATCGGAATCTATAACAAGTGTCAATGGAATGGTTCAAAACATAGTCAGTAATAAGAGTCAGTCTTCTTGTACTTAAGTCGGCATTGTGCGTTTTCTATTTAATTCCGATGCAATTTCTGTGTTTCATCGTCAATAAGAAGGTCCAAGGGATAAAGTAAACCTGGAGTGAAGCATCGGAATCTATAACTAGTGTCACAGGAATGGTTCAAAACATAGACAGTAAGAAGAGTCAGTCTTCTTGTCCTTAAGTCGGCATTGTGACTTTTGTAATTAATTCCGATGCAATTTCTGTGTTTCATCGTCAATAAGAAGGTCCAAGGGATACAGTAAACCTGAAGTGAAGCACCGGAATTTATAACTGGTGTCACAGGAATGGTTCAAAACATAGTCAGTAAGGAGAGGCAGTCTTCTTGTACTTAAGTCGGCATTGTGCCTTTTGTATTTAATTCTGATGCAATTTCTGTGTTTCATCGTCAATAAGAAGGTCAGAGGGGTACAGTAAACCTGAGACCTGAAGTGAAGCATCGGAATCTATAGCTAGTGTCACAGGAATGGTTCAAAACATAGACAGTTAGAAGAGTCAGTCTTCTTGTACTTAATTCTGCTTTGTGCCTTTTGTATTTAATTCCGATGCAATTTCTGTGTTTCATCATTAATAAGAAGGTCCAAGGGATACAGTAAACCTGAAGTGAAGCATCGGAATTTATAACTAGTGTCACAGGAATGGTTCAAACATAGACAGTAAGAAGAGTCAGTCTTCTTGTACTTAAGTCGGCATTGTGCCTTTTGTATTTAACTCCGATGGAATTTCTGTGTTTCATCGTCAATAAGAAGGTCAGAGGGATACAGTAAACCTGGGGTGAAGCATCGGAATCTATAAGTAGTGTCACAGGAATGGTTCAAATCATAGACACTAAGAAGAGTCAGACTTCTTTTACTTAAGTCGGCATTGTGCCTTTTGTATTTAATTCCGATGCAATTTCTGTGTTTCATCGTCAATAAGAAGGACCAAGCTATACAGTAAGCCTGGAGTGAAGCATCGGAGTCTATAACTAGTGTCACAGGACTAGTTCAAAAATAGACAGTAAGAAGAGTCAGTCCCCTTGAACTTAATTCGGCATTGTGCCTTTTTTATTTATTTCCGATGCAATTTCTGTGTTTCATCATTAATAAGAAGGTCCAAGGGATACAGTAAACCTGAAGTGAAGCATCGGAATCTATAACTAGTGTCACAGGAATGGTTCAAAACATAGACAGTAAGAAGAGTCAGTCTTCTTGTCCTTAAGTCGGCATTGTGACTTTTGTAATTATTTCCGATGCAATTTCTGTGTTTCACCGTCAATAAGACGGACCAAGGGATACAGTAAACCTGGAGAGAAGCATCGGAATCTATAACAAGTGTCAATGGTATGGTTCAAATAATAGACAGTAAGAAGAGTCAGTCTTCTTGTACTTACGTCGGTATTGTGCCCTTTGTATTAAATTCCGATGCAATTTCTGTGTTTCATCGTCATTAAGAAGGTCAGAGGGATACAGTAAACCTGAAGTGAAGCATCGGAATCTATAGCTAGTGTCACAGGAATGGTTCAAAACATAGTCAGTAAGAAGAGACAGTCTTCTTGTCCTTAAGTCGGCATTGTGCCTTTTCTATTTAATTCCGATGCAATTTCTGTGTTTCATTGTCAATAAGAAGGTCCAAGGGATACAGTAAACCTGAAGTGAAGCATCGGAATCTATAACTAGTGTCACAGGAATGGTTCAAAACATAGACAGTAAGAAGAGTCAGTCTTTATGTACTTACGTCGACATTGTGCCTTTTCTTTTTAATTCCGATGCAATTTCTGTGTTTCATCGTAAATGAGTAGGTCAGAGGGATACAATAAACCTGAAGTGAAATATCGGAATATATAACTGGTGTCACAGGAATGGTTCAAAGCAAAGTCAGTGAGAAGAGTCAGTCTTCTTGTCCTTAAGTCGGCATTGTGCCTTTAGTATTTAATTTCGATGCAATTGCTGTGTTTCATCGTCAATAAGAAGGTCCAAGGGATACAGTAAACCTGGAGTGAAGCATCGGAATCTATAACTATTGTCACGGGAATCGTTCAGAACTTAAACAGTAAGAAGAGTCAGTCTCCTTGTACTTAATTCTGCACTGTGCCATTTGTATTTAATTCCGATGCATTTTCTGCGTTTCATCGTCAATAATAAGGTAGAAGGGACACAGTAAACCTGACGAGAAGCATCGGAATTTATAACTAGTATCACAGGAATGGTTCAAAACATAGTCAGTAAGAAGAGTCAGTCTTCTTGTACTTAAGTCGGTATTGTGCCTTTTCTATTTAATTCCGATGCAATTTCTGTGTTTCATCGTCAATAAGAAGGACCGAGGGATACAGTAAACCTGGAGTGAAGCATCGGAGTCTATAACTAGTGTCACAGGACTGGTTCAAAAATAGACAGTAAGAAGAGTCAGTCTTCTTGAGCTTAATTCGGCCTTGTGCCTTTTGTATTAATTTCCGATGCAATTTCTGTGTTTCATCGTCAATAAGAAGGATCTAGGGATACAGTAAACCTGGAGTAAAGCATCGGAGTCTATAACAAGTGTCACAGGACTGGTTCAAATATAGACAGTAAGAAGAGTAAGTCTTCTTGAACTTAATTCGGCTTTGTGCCTTTTGTATTTAATTCCGATGCAATTTCTGTGTTTCATCGTCAATAAGAAGGTCAGAGGGATACAGTAAACCTGAAGTGAAGCATCGGAATCCATAACTGGTGTCACAGGAATGGTTCAAAACATAGTCAGTAAGAGGAGTTGGTCTTCTTGTACTTAAGTTGGCATTGTGCCTTTTGTATTTAATTCCGATGCAATTTCTGTGTTTCATCGACAGTAAGAAGGTCCAAGCGATACAGTAAACCTGGAGTGAAACATCGGGGTCTGTAACTAGTGTCACAGGAATGGTTCAAATCATAGACAGTAAGAAGAGTCTGTCTTCCTGTACTTCAGTCGGCATTTTGCCTTTTGTATTTAATTCCGATGCAATTTTTGTGATTCATCGTCAATAAGAAAGTCCAAGGGATACAGTAAACCTGAAGTGAAGCATCGGGATCTATAACTAGTGTCACAGGAATCGTTCAAAACATAGTCAGTTTGAAGAGTCAGTTTTCTTGTACTTAAGTCGGCATAGTGCCTTTTCTATTTAATTCCGGTGCAATTTGTGTGTTTCATCGTCAATAAGAAGGTCCAAGGGATACAGTATACCTGGAGTGAAGCATCGGAATCTATACCTAGTGTCAATGGTATGGTTCAAATCATAGACAGTAAGAAGAGTCAGTCTTCTTCTACTTAAGTCGGCATTGTGCCTTTTGAATTTAATTACGTTGCAATTTCTGTGTTTCATCGTCATTAAGAAGGTCAGAAGGATACAGTAAACCTGAAGTGAAGCATCGGAATCTATGACTAGTGTCACAGGAATGGTTCAAAACATAGACAGTAAGAAGAGTCAGTCTTCTTGTACTTACGTCGACATTGTGCCTTTTCTATTTAATTCCGATGCAATTTCTGTGTTTCATCGTCAATAAGAAGTTCCAAGGGATACAGTAAACCTGAAGTGAAGCTTAGGAATCTATAGCTAGTGTCACAGGAATGGTTCAAAACATAGTCAGTAAGAAGAGTTAGTCTTCTTGTACTTATTTCTGCTTTGTGCCTTTTATATTTAGTTTCGATGCAATTTCTGTGTTTCATCGTCAATATGAAGGTCCAAGCGATACAGTAAACCTGAAGTAAAGCATCGGAATTTATAGCTAGTGTCACAGGAATGTTTCAAACCATAGTCAGTAAGGAGAGCAGTCTACTTGTACTTAAGTCGGCATTGTGCCTTTTGTATTTAATTCCGATGCAATTTCTGTGTTTCATCGTCAATAAGAAGGTCCAAGGGATACAGTAAACCTGAAGTGAAGCATCGGAATTTATAACTAGTGTCACAGGAATGGTTCAAAACATAGACAGTAAGAAGAGTCACTCTTCTTGTACTTAAGTCGGCATTGTGCCTTTTGTATTTAACTCCGATGCAATTTCTGTGTTTCATCGTCAATAAGAAGGCCACTGGGATACAGAAATCCTGAAGTGAAGCATCGGAATCTATAGCTAGTGTCACAGGAATGGTTCAAAAGATAGTCAGTAAGAAGAGTCAGTCTTCTTGTACTTAAGTCGGCATTGTGCATTTTCTATTTAATTCCGATGCAATATCTGTGTTTCATCGTCAATAAGAAGGACCAAGGGATACAGTAAACCTGGAGTGAAGCATCGGAGTCTATAACTAGTGTCAAAGAACTGGTTCAAAAATAGACAGTAATAAGAGTCAGTCTTCTTGAACTTAATTTGGCATTGTGCCTTTTGTATTTAATTCCGATGCAATTTCTGTGTTTCATCGTCAATAAGAAGGTCAGAGGGATACGGTAAACCTGAAGTGAGTCATCGGAATCCATAACTAGCGTCACAGGAATGTTTCAAAACATAGTCAGTAAGAAGAGTTAGTCTTCTTGTACTTAGGTCGGCATTGTGCCTTTTGTATTTAATTCCGATGCAATTTGTGTCTTTCATCGTCAATAAGAAGGTCCAAGGGATACAGTAATCCTGGAGTGAAGCATTGGAATCTGTAACTAGTGTCAATGGTATGGTTCAAAACATAGACAGTAAGAAGAGTCTGTCTTCTTGTACTTAAGTCGGCATTGTGCATTTTGTATTTAATTACGATGCAATTTCTGTGTTTCATCGTCAATAAGAAGGTCCAAGTGATACAGTAAACTTGAGGTGAAGCATCGGAATCTATAACTAGTGTCACAGGAATGGTTCAGACATAGTCAGTAAGATGAGTCAGTCTTCTTGTACTTATGTCGGCATTGTACCTTTTCTATTTAATTCCGATGCAATTTCTGTGTTTCATCGTCAATAACAAGGTCCAAGGGATACAATAAACCTGGAGTGAAGCATCGGAATCTATAACTAGTGTCAATGGAATGGTTCAAAACATAGACAGTAAGAAGAGTCAGTCTTCTTGTACTTAATTCTGCACTGTGCCATTTGTATTTAATTCCGATGCATTTTCTGCGTTTCATCGTCAATCATAAGGTAGAAGGGACACAGTAAACCTGACGAGAAGCATCGGAATTTATAACTAGTATCACAGGAATGGTTCAAAACATAGTCAGTAAGAAGAGTCAGTCTTCTTGTACTTAAGTCGGTATTGTGCCTTTTCTATTTAATTCCGATGCAATTTCTGTGTTTCATCGTCAATGAGAAGGACCGAGGGATACAGTAAACCTGGAGTGAATCATCGGAGTCTATAACTAGTGTCACAGGACTGGTTCAAAAATAGACAGTAAGAAGAGTCAGTCTTCTTGAGCTTAATTCGGCCTTGTGCCTTTTGTATTAATTTCCGATGCAATTTCTGTGTTTCATCGTCAATAAGAAGGACCTAGGGATACAGTAAACCTGGAGTAAAGCATCGGAGTCTATAACAAGTGTCACAGGACTGGTTCAAATATAGACAGTAAGAAGAGTAAGTCTTCTTGAACTTAATTCGGCATTGTGCCTTTTGTATTTAATTCCGATGCAATTTCTGTGTTTCATCGTCAATAAGAAGGTCAGAGGGATACAGTAAACCTGAAGTGAAGCATCGGAATCCATAACTGGTGTCACAGGAATGGTTCAAAACATAGTCAGTAAGAGGAGTTGGTCTTCTTGTACTTAAGTTGGCATTGTGCCTTTTGTATTTAATTCCGATGCAATTTCTGTGTTTCATCGACAGTAAGAAGGTCCAAGCGATACAGTAAACCTGGAGTGAAACATCGGGGTCTGTAACTAGTGTCACAGGAATGGTTCAAATCATAGACAGTAAGAAGAGTCTGTCTTCCTGTACTTCAGTCGGCATTTTGCCTTTTGTATTTAATTCCGATGCAATTTTTGTGATTCATCGTCAATAAGAAAGTCCAAGGGATACAGTAAACCTGAAGTGAAGCATCGGGATCTATAACTAGTGTCACAGGAATCGTTCAAAACATAGTCAGTTTGAAGAGTCAGTTTTCTTGTACTTAAGTCGGCATAGTGCCTTTTCTATTTAATTCCGGTGCAATTTGTGTGTTTCATCGTCAATAAGAAGGTCCAAGGGATACAGTATACCTGGAGTGAAGCATCGGAATCTATACCTAGTGTCAATGGTATGGTTCAAATCATAGACAGTAAGAAGAGTCAGTCTTCTTCTACTTAAGTCGGCATTGTGCCTTTTGAATTTAATTACGTTGCAATTTCTGTGTTTCATCGTCATTAAGAAGGTCAGAAGGATACAGTAAACCTGAAGTGAAGCATCGGAATCTATGACTAGTGTCACAGGAATGGTTCAAAACATAGACAGTAAGAAGAGTCAGTCTTCTTGTACTTACGTCGACATTGTGCCTTTTCTATTTAATTCCGATGCAATTTCTGTGTTTCATCGTCAATAAGAAGTTCCAAGGGATACAGTAAACCTGAAGTGAAGCTTAGGAATCTATAGCTAGTGTCACAGGAATGGTTCAAAACATAGTCAGTAAGAAGAGTTAGTCTTCTTGTACTTATTTCTGCTTTGTGCCTTTTATATTTAGTTTCGATGCAATTTCTGTGTTTCATCGTCAATATGAAGGTCCAAGCGATACAGTAAACCTGAAGTAAAGCATCGGAATTTATAGCTAGTGTCACAGGAATGTTTCAAACCATAGTCAGTAAGGAGAGCAGTCTACTTGTACTTAAGTCGGCATTGTGCCTTTTGTATTTAATTCCGATGCAATTTCTGTGTTTCATCGTCAATAAGAAGGTCCAAGGGATACAGTAAACCTGAAGTGAAGCATCGGAATTTATAACTAGTGTCACAGGAATGGTTCAAAACATAGACAGTAAGAAGAGTCACTCTTCTTGTACTTCAGTCGGCATTGTGCCTTTTGTATTTAACTCCGATGCAATTCCTGTGTTTCATCGTCAATAAGAAGGCCACTGGGATACAGAAATAATGAAGTGAAGCATCGGAATCTATAGCTAGTGTCACAGGAATGGTTCAAAAGATAGTCAGTAAGAAGAGTCAGTCTTCTTGTACTTAAGTCGGCATTGTGCATTTTCTATTTAATTCCGATGCAATATCTGTGTTTCATCGTCAATAAGAAGGACCAAGGGATACAGTAAACCTGGAGTGAAGCATCGGAGTCTATAACTAGTGTCAAAGAACTGGTTCAAAAATAGACAGTAATAAGAGTCAGTCTTCTTGAACTTAATTTGGCATTGTGCCTTTTGTATTTAATTCCGATGCAATTTCTGTGTTTCATCGTCAATAAGAAGGTCAGAGGGATACGGTAAACCTGAAGTGAATCATCGGAATCCATAACTAGCGTCACAGGAATGTTTCAAAACATAGTCAGTAAGAAGAGTTAGTCTTCTTGTACTTAGGTCGGCATTGTGCCTTTTGTATTTAATTCCGATGCAATTTGTGTGTTTCATCGTCAATAAGAAGGTCCAAGGGATACAGTAATCCTGGAGTGAAGCATTGGAATCTGTAACTAGTGTCAATGGTATGGTTCAAAACATAGACAGTAAGAAGAGTCTGTCTTCTTGTACTTAAGTCGGCATTGTGCATTTTGTATTTAATTACGATGCAATTTCTGTGTTTCATCGTCAATAAGAAGGTCCAAGTGATACAGTAAACTTGAGGTGAAGCATCGGAATCTATAACTAGTGTCACAGGAATGGTTCAGACATAGTCAGTAAGATGAGTCAGTCTTCTTGTACTTATGTCGGCATTGTACCTTTTCTATTTAATTCCGATGCAATTTCTGTGTTTCATCGTCAATAACAAGGTCCAAGGGATACAATAAACCTGGAGTGAAGCATCGGAATCTATAACTAGTGTCAATGGAATGGTTCAAAACATAGACAGTAAGAAGAGTCAGTCTTCTTGTACTTAAGTCGGCATTGTGCCTTTTGTATTTAATTCCGATGGAATTTCTGTGTTTCATCATCAATAAGAAGGTCAGACGGGTACAGTTAACCTGAAGTGAAGCATCGGAATCTATAGCTAGTGTCACAGGGATGGTTCAAAAGATAGTCAGTAAGAAGAGTCAGACTTCTTGTCCTTAAGTCGGCATTGTGCCTTTTGTATTTAATTCCGATGCAATTGTTGTGTTTCATCATCAATAAGAAGGTCCAAGGGATACAGTATACCTGGAGTGAAGCATCGGAATCTATAACTAGTGTCACAGGAATGGTTCAAAACATAGACAGTAAGAAGAGTCAGTCTCCTTGTACTTAATTTTGCACTGTGCCTTTTGTATTTAATTCCGATGCAATTCTTGTGCTTCATCATCAATAAGAAGGTCCAAGGGATACAGTAATCCTGAAGTGAAGCATCGGAATTTATAACTAGTGTCAATGGTATGGTTCAAAACATAGACAGTAAGAAGAGTCAGTCTTCTTGTGCTTAAGTCGGCATTGTGCCTTTTCTATTTAATTCCGATGCAATTTCTGTGTTTCATAGTCAATAAGAAGGACCAAGGGATACAGTAAACCTGGAGTGAAGCATCGGAATCTGTAACTAGTGTCACAGGAATGGTTCAAATCATTGACAGTAAGAAGAGTCAGTCTTCGTGTACTTCAGTCGGCATTTTGCCTTTTGTATATAATTCCGATGCAATTTTTGTGTTTCATCGTCAATAAGAAGGTCCAAGGGATACAGTAAACCAGAAGTGAAGCATCGGGATCTATAACTGGTGTCACAGGAATCGTTCAAATCATAGTCAGTTAGAAGGGTCAGTCTTCATGTACTTAAGTCGGCATAGTGCCATTTCTATTTAATTCCGATGCAATTTCTGTGTTTCATCGTCAATAAGAAGGGCAGAGTGATACACTAATCCTAAAGTGAAGCATCGGAATCTATAGATAGTGTGACAGGAAAGGTTCAAAACAAAGTCAGTAAGAAGGGTCAGTCTGCTTGTCCTTAAGTCGGCATTGTGCCGTTTGTATTTAATTCCGATGCAGTTTCTGTGTTTCATCGTGAACAAGAATGTCCAAGGGATAAAGTAAACCTGGAGTGTAGCATCGGAATTTATAACTAGTTTTTGAGGAATGGTTCAAAACATAGACAGTAAGAAGAGTCAGTCTTCGTTTACTTAAGTCGGCATTTTGCCTTTTGTGTTTAATTTCAATGCAATTTATGTGTTTCATCGTCAATGACAAGGTCCAAGGGATACAGTAAACCTGGAGTGAAGCATCGGAATCTATAACTAGTGTCAATGGAATGGTTAAAAACATAGACAGTAATATGAATTAGTCTTCTTGTACTTAAGTCGGCATTGTGCGTTTTGTATTTAATTTCGATGCAATTTCTGTGTTTCATCGTCAATAAGAAGGTCAGAGGGGTACAGTAAACCTGAAGTGAAGCATCGGAATCTATAGATAGTGTCACAGGAATGGTTCAAAGGATAGTAAGTAAGAAGGGTCAGTCTGCTTGTCCTTAAGTCGGCATTGTGCCTTTTGTATTTAATTCCGATGCAATTCTTGTGTTTCAGCATCAATAAGAAGGTCCAAGGGATACAGTAAACCTGGAGTGAAGCATCGGAATCTATAACTAGTGTCACAGGTATGGTTCAAAACATAGACAGTAAGAAGAGTCAGTCTCCTTGTACTTAATTTTGCACTGTGCCTTTTGTATTAAATTCCGATGCAATTTCTGTGTTTCATCGTCAATAAGAAGGTCAGAGGGGTACAGTAAACCTGGGGTGAAGCATCGGAATCTATAACTAGTGTCACAGGAATGGTTCAAATCATAGACAGTAAGACGAGTCAGTTTTCTTGTACTTAATTCTGCTTTGTGCCTTTTGTATTTAATTCCGATGCAATTTCTGTGTTTCATCAATAATAAGAAGGTCCAAGGGATACAGTCAACCTGAAGTGAAGCATCGGAATCTATAACGGGTGTCACAGGAATGGCTCAAACATAGTCAGTAGGAAGAGTCGGTCTTCATGTACTTAAGTCGGCATTGTGCCTTTTGTATTTAATTCCGATGTATTTTCTGTGTTTCATCGTCAATAAGAAGGTCCAAGGGATACAGTAAACCTGAAGTGAAGCATCGGAATCTATAACTAGTGTCACAGGAATGGTTCAAAACATAGACAGTAGGAAGAGTCAGTCTTCTTGTACTTAAGTCGGCATTGTGCCGTTAGTATTTAATTCCGATGCAATTTCTGTGTTTCATCGTCAATAAGAAGGTCCAAGGGATACAGTAAACCTGAAGTGAAGCATTGGATCTATAGCTGGTGTCACAGGAATGGTTCAAAACATAGACAGTAGGAAGAGTCAGTCTTCTTGTACTTAAGTCGGCATTGTGCCGTTAGTATTTAATTCCGATGCAATGTCTGTGTTTCATCGTCAATAAGAAGGTCCAAGGGATACAGTACACATGAAGTGAAGCATCGGAATCTATAACAAGTGTCAATGGAATGGTTCAAAACATAGTCAGTAAGAAGAGTCAGTCTTCTTGTACTTAAGTCGGCATTGTGCCTTTTCTATTTAATTCCGATGCAATTTCTGTGTTTCATCGTCAATAAGAAGGTCCAAGGGATAAAGTAAACCTGAAGTGAAGCATCGGAATCTGTAACTAGTGTCACAGGAATGGTTCAAAACATAGACAGTAAGAAGAGTCAGTCTTCTTGTCCTTAAGTCGGCATTGTGACTTTTGTAATTAATTCCGATGCAATTTCTGTGTTTCATCGTCAATAAGACGGTCCAAGGGATACAGTAAACCTGGAGTGAAGCATCATAATCTATAACTAGTGTCACAGAAGTGGTTCAAAACATAGACAGTAGTAAGAGTCAGTCTTCTTGTACTTAATTCTGCTTTGTGGCTTTTGTATTTAATTCCGATGCAATTTCTGTGTTTCATCGTCAATAAGAAGGTCCAAGGGATACAGTAGACCTGAAGTGCAGCATCGGTATCTATAACTAGTGTCACAGAAATCGTTCAAAACAAAGTCAGTAAGAATAGTCAGTTTCCTTGTACTTAAGTCGGCATAGTGCCTTTTCTATTTAATTCCGATGCAATTTCTGTGTTTCACCGTCAATAAGACGGTCCAAGGGATACAGTAAACCTGGAGTGAAGCATCGGAATCTATAACAAGTGTCAATGGTATGGTTCAAATAATAGACAGTAAGAAGAGTCAGTCTTCTTGTACTTACGTCGGTATTGTGCCTTTTGTATTAAATTCCGATGCAATTTCTGTGTTTCATCGTCAATAAGAAGGTCAGTGGGATACAGTAAACCTGAAGTGAAGCATCGGAATCTATAGCTAGTGTCACAGGAATGGTTCAAAACATAGTCAGTAAGAAGAGACATTCTTCTTGTCCTTAAGTCGGCATTGTGCCTTTTCTATTTAATTCCGATGCAATTTCTGTGTTTCATCGTCAATAAGAAGGTCCAAGGGATACAGTAAACCTGAAGTGAAGCATCGGAATCTATAACTAGTGTCACAGGAATGGTTCAAAACATAGACAGTAAGAAGAGTCAGTCTTTATGTACTTACGTCGACATTGTGCCTTTTCTATTTAATTCCGATGCAATTTCTGTGTTTCATCGTAAATGAGAAGGTCAGAGGGATACAATAAACCTGAAGTGAAGTATCGGAATATATAACTGGTGTCACAGGAATGGTTCAAAGCAAAGTCAGTGAGAAGAGTCAGTCTTCTTGTCCTTAAGTCGGCATTGTGCCTTTAGTATTTAATTTCGATGCAATTGCTGTGTTTCATCGTCAATAAGAAGGTCCAAGGGATACAGTAAACCTGGAGTGTAGCATCGGAATCTATAACTAGTGTCACAGGAATGGTTCAAAGCATAGACAGTAAGAAGAGTCACTCTTCGTGTACTTAAATCGGCATTTTGCCTTTTGTATTTAATCCCCATGCAATTTCTGTGTTTCATCGTCAATAAGAGGGTCCAAGGTATACAGTAAACCTGAAGTGAAGCATCGGATCTATTACTAGTGGCACAGGAATGGTTCAAAACATAGTCAGTAAGAAGAGTCAGTCTTGTTGTACTTAAGTCGGCATTGTGCCTTTTCTATTTAATTCCGATGCAATTTCTGTGTTTCATCGTCAATACGAAGGTCCAAGGGATACAGTAAACATGGAGTGAAGCATCGTAATCTATAACTAGTGTCAATGGAATGGTTCAAAACATAGTCAGTAAGAAGAGTCAGTCTTCTTGTACTTAAGTCAGCATTGTGCCCCTTTCTATTTAATTCCGATGCAATTTCTGTGTTTCATCGTCAATAAGAAGGTCCAAGGGATATAGTAAACCTGGAGTGAAGCATCGGAATCTATGACTAGTGTCACAGGAATGGTTCAAAACATAGACAGTAAGAAGAGTCAGTCTTCTTGTACTTACGTCGACATTGTGCCTTTTCTATTTAATTCCGATGCAATTTCTGTGTTTCATCGTCAATAAGAAGTTCCAAGGGATACAGTAAACCTGAAGTGAAGCTTAGGAATCTATAGCTAGTGTCACAGGAATGGTTCAAAACATAGTCAGTAAGAAGAGTCAGTCTTCTTGTACTTAAGTAGGCATTGTGCCTTTTGTATTTAACTCCGATGCAATTTCTGTGTTTCATCGTCAATAAGAAGGCCACTGGGATACAGAAATCCTGAAGTGAAGCATCGGAATCTGTAACTAGTGTCACAGGAATGGTTCAAAACATAGTCAGTTAGAAGAGTCAGTCTGCTTGTCCTTCAGTCGGCATTGTGGCTTTTGTATTTAATTCCGATGCAATTTCTGTGTTTCATCGTCAATAAGAAGGCCATAGGGGTTCAGTAAACCTGAAGTGAAGCATCGGAATCTATAGCTAGTGTCACAGGAATGGTTCAAAAGATAGTCAGTAAGAAGAGTCAGTCTTCTTGTACTTAAGTCGGCATTGTGCATTTTCTATTTAATTCCGATGCAATATCTGTGTTTCATCGTCAATAAGAAGGACCAAGGGATACAGTAAACCTGGAGTGAAGCATCGGAGTCTACAACTAGTGTCAAAGGACTGGTTCAAAAATAGACAGTAATAAGAGTCAGTCTTCTTGAACTTAATTTGGCATTGTGCCTCTTGTATTTAATTCCGATGCAATTTCTGTGTTTCATCGTCAATAAGAAGGTCAGAGGGATACGGTAAACCTGAAGTGAAGCATCGGAATCCATAACTAGCGTCACAGGAATGTTTCAAAACATAGTCAGTAAGAAGAGTTAGTCTTCTTGTACTTAGGTCGGCATTGTGCCTTTTGTATTTAATTCCGATGCAATTTGTGTGTTTCATCGTCAATAAGAAGGTCCAAGGGATACAGTAATCCTGGAGTGAAGCATTGGAATCTGTAACTAGTGTCAATGGTATGGTTCAAAACATAGACAGTAAGAAGAGTCAGTCTTCTTGTACTTAAGTCGGCATTGTGCCTTTTGTATTTAATTACGACGCAATTTCTGTGTTTCATCGCCAATAAGAAGGTCCAAGTGATACAGTAAACTTGAGGTGAAGCATCGGAATCTATAACTAGTGTCACAGGAATGGTTCAGACATAGTCAGTAAGATGAGTCAGTCTTCTTGTACTTATGTCGGCATTGTACCTTTTCTATTTAATTCCGATGCAATTTCTGTGTTTCATCGTCAATAACAAGGTCCAAGGGATACAATAAACCTGGAGTGAAGCATCGGAATCTATAACTAGTGTCAATGGAATGGTTCAAAACATATACAGTAAGAAGAGTCAGTCTTCTTGTACTTAAGTCGGCATTGTGCCTTTTGTATTTAATTCCGATGGAATTTCTGTGTTTCATCATCAATAAGAAGGTCAGACGGGTACAGTTAACCTGAAGTGAAGCATCGGAATCTATAGCTAGTGTCACAGGGATGGTTCAAAAGATAGTCAGTAAGAAGAGTCAGACTTCTTGTCCTTAAGTCGGCATTGTGCCTTTTGTATTTAATTCCGATGCAATTCTTGTGTTTCATCATCAATAAGAAGGTCCAAGGGATACAGTATACCTGGAGTGAAGCATCGGAATCTATAACTAGTGTCACAGGAATGGTTCAAAACATAGACAGTAAGAAGAGTCAGTCTTCTTGTGCTTAAGTCGGCATTGTGCCTTTTCTATTTAATTCCGATGCAATTTCTGTGTTTCATAGTCAATAAGAAGGACCAAGGGATACAGTAAACCTGGAGTGAAGCATCGGAATCTGTAACTAGTGTCACAGGAATGGTTCAAATCATTGAAGTAAGAAGAGTCAGTCTTCGTGTACTTCAGTCGGCATTTTGCCTTTTGTATATCATTCCGATGCAATTTTTGTGTTTCATCGTCAATAAGAAGGTCCAAGGGATACAGTAAACCAGAAGTGAAGCATCGGGATCTATAACTGGTGTCACAGGAATCGTTCAAATCATAGTCAGTTAGAAGGGTCAGTCTTCATGTACTTAAGTCGGCATAGTGCCATTTCTATTTAATTCCGATGCAATTTCTGTGTTTCATCGTCAATAAGAAGGGCAGAGGGATACACTAATCCTAAAGTGAAGCATCGGAATCTATAGCTAGTGTCACAGGAAAGGTTCAAAACAAAGTCAGTAAGAAGAGCCAGTCTTCTTGTCCTTAAGTCGGCATTGTGCCGTTTGTATTTAATTCCGATGCAGTTTCTGTGTTTCATCGTCAACAAGAAGGTCCAAGGGATAAAGTAAACCTGGAGTGTAGCATCGGTTTTTTTTAACTAGTTTTTGAGGAATGGTTCAAAACATAGACAGTAAGAAGAGTCAGTCTTCGTTTACTTAAGTCGGCATTGTGCCTTTTGTATTTAATTCCGATGTATTTTCTGTGTTTCATCGTCAATAAGAAGGTCCAAGGGATACAGTAAACCTGAAGTGAAGCATCGGAATCTATAACTAGTGTCACAGGAATGGTTCAAAACATAGACAGTAGGAAGAGTCAGTCTTCTTGTACTTAAGTCGGCATTGTGCCGTTAGTATTTAATTCCGATGCAATTTCTGTGTTTCATCGTCAATAAGAAGGTCCAAGGGATACAGTAAACCTGAAGTGAAGCATTGGATCTATAGCTGGTGTCACAGGAATGGTTCAAAACATAGTCAGTAAAAAGAGTCAGTCTTCTTGTGCTTAAGTCAGCATTGTGCCTTTTCTATTTAATTCCGATGCAATGTCTGTGTTTCATCGTCAATAAGAAGGTCCAAGGGATACTGTACACATGAAGTGAAGCATCGGAATCTATAACAAGTGTCAATGGAATGGTTCAAAACATAGTCAGTAAGAAGAGTCAGTCTTCTTGTACTTATGTCGGCATTGTGCCTTTTCTATTTAATTCCGATGCAATTTCTGTGTTTCATCGTCAATAAGAAGGTCCAAGGGATAAAGTAAACCTGAAGTGAAGCATCGGAATCTGTAACTAGTGTCACAGGAATGGTTCAAAACATAGACAGTAAGAAGAGTCAGTCTTCTTGTCCTTAAGTCGGCATTGTGACTTTTGTAATTAATTCCGATGCAATTTCTGTGTTTCATCGTCAATAAGACGGTCCAAGGGATACAGTAAACCTGGAGTGAAGCATCATAATCTATAACTAGTGTCACAGAAGTGTTTCAAAACATAGACAGTAATAAGAGTCAGTCTTCTTGTACTTAATTCTGCTTTGTGCCTTTTGTATTTAATTCCGATGCAATATCTGTGTTTCATCGTCAATAAGAAGGTCCAAGGGATACAGTAAACCTGGAGTGAAGCATCGGAGTCTACAACTAGTGTCAAAGGACTGGTTCAAAAATAGACAGTAATAAGAGTCAGTCTTCTTGAACTTAATTTGGCATTGTGCCTCTTGTATTTAATTCCGATGCAATTTCTGTGTTTCATTGTCAATAAGAAGGTCAGAGGGATACGGTAAACCTGAAGTGAAGCATCGGAATCCATAACTAGCGTCACAGGAATGTTTCAAAACATAGTCAGTAAGAAGAGTTAGTCTTCTTGTACTTAGGTCGGCATTGTGCCTTTTGTATTTAATTCCGATGCAATTTGTGTGTTTCATCGTCAATAAGAAGGTCCAAGGGATACAGTAATCCTGGAGTGAAGCATTGGAATCTGTAACTAGTGTCAATGGTATGGTTCAAAACATAGACAGTAAGAAGAGTCAGTCTTCTTGTACTTAAGTTGGCATTGTACCTTTTGTATTTAATTACGATGCAATTTCTGTGTTTCATCGTCAATAAGAAGGTCCAAGTGATACAGTAAACTTGAGGTGAAGCATCGGAATCTATAACTAGTGTCACAGGAATGGTTCAGACATAGTCAGTAAGATGAGTCAGTCTTCTTGTACTTATGTCGGCATTGTACCTTTTCTATTTAATTCCGATGCAATTTCTGTGTTTCATCGTCAATAACAAGGTCCAAGGGATACAATAAACCTGGAGTGAAGCATCGGAATCTATAACTAGTGTCAATGGAATGGTTCAAAACATATACAGTAAGAAGAGTCAGTCTTCTTGTACTTAAGTCGGCATTGTGCCTTTTGTATTTAATTCCGATGGAATTTCTGTGTTTCATCATCAATAAGAAGGTCAGACGGGTACAGTTAACCTGAAGTGAAGCATCGGAATCTATAGCTAGTGTCACAGGGATGGTTCAAAAGATAGTCAGTAAGAAGAGTCAGACTTCTTGTCCTTAAGTCGGCATTGTGCCTTTTGTATTTAATTCCGATGCAATTCTTGTGTTTCATCATCAATAAGAAGGTCCAAGGGATACAGTATACCTGGAGTGAAGCATCGGAATCTATAACTAGTGTCACAGGAATGGTTCAAAACATAGACAGTAAGAAGAGTCAGTCTCCTTGTACTTAATTTTGCACTGTGCCTTTTGTATTTAATTCCGACGCAATTCTTGTGCTTCATCATCAATAAGAAGGTCCAAGGGATACAGTAATCCTGAAGTGAAGCATCGGAATTTATAACTAGTGTCAATGGTATGGTTCAAAACATAGACAGTAAGAAGAGTCAGTCTTCTTGTGCTTAAGTCGGCATTGTGCCTTTTCTATTTAATTCCGATGCAATTTCTGTGTTTCATAGTCAATAAGAAGGACCAAGGGATACAGTAAACCTGGAGTGAAGCATCGGAATCTGTAACTAGTGTCACAGGAATGGTTCAAATCATTGAAGTAAGAAGAGTCAGTCTTCGTGTACTTCAGTCGGCATTTTGCCTTTTGTATATCATTCCGATGCAATTTTTGTGTTTCATCGTCAATAAGAAGGTCCAAGGGATACAGTAAACCAGAAGTGAAGCATCGGGATCTATAACTGGTGTCACAGGAATCGTTCAAATCATTGTCAGTTAGAAGGGTCAGTCTTCATGTACTTAAGTCGGCATAGTGCCATTTCTATTTAATTCCGATGCAATTTCTGTGTTTCATCGTCAATAAGAAGGGCAGAGGGATACACTAATCCTAAAGTGAAGCATCGGAATCTATAACTAGTGTCACAGGAAAGGTTCAAAACAAAGTCAGTAAGAAGAGCCAGTCTTCTTGTCCTTAAGTCGGCATTGTGCCGTTTGTATTTAATTCCGATGCAGTTTCTGTGTTTCATCGTCAACAAGAAGGTCCAAGGGATAAAGTAAACCTGGAGTGTAGCATCGGAATTTATAACTAGTTTTTGAGGAATGGTTCAAAACATAGACAGTAAGAAGAGTCAGTCTTCTTGTCCTTAAGTCGGCATTGTGACTTTTGTAATTAATTCCGATGCAATTTCTGTGTTTCATCGTCAATAAGACGGTCCAAGGGATACAGTAAACCTGGAGTGAAGCATCATAATCTATAACTAGTGTCACAGAAGTGTTTCAAAACATAGACAGTAATAAGAGTCAGTCTTCTTGTACTTAATTCTGCTTTGTGCCTTTTGCATTTAATTCCGATGCAATTTCTGTGTTTCATCGTCAATAAGAAGGTCCAAGGGATACAGTAAACCTGAAGTGAAGCATCTGAATTTATAACTAGTGTCACAGGAATGGTTCAAAACATAGTCAGTAAGGAGAGGCAGTCTTCTTGTACTTAAGTCGGCATTGTGCCTTTTGAATTTAATTCCGATGCAATTTCTGTGTTTCATCGTCAATAAGAAGGTCAGAGGGGTACAGTAAACCTGAGACCTGAAGTGAAGCATCGGAATCTATAGCTTGTGTCACAGGAATGGTTCAAAACATAGACAGTTAGAAGAGTCAGTCTTCTTGTACTTAATTCTGCTTTGTGCCTTTTGTATTTAATTCCGATGCAATTTCTGTGTTTCATCATTAATAAGAAGGTCCAAGGGATACAGTAAACCTGAAGTGAAGCATCGGAATTTATAACTAGTGTCACAGGAATGGTTCAAACATAGACAGTAAGAAGAGTCAGTCTTCTTGTACTTAAGTCGGCATTGTGCCTTTTGTATTTAACTCCGATGGAATTTCTGTGTTTCATCGTCAATAAGAAGGTCAGAGGGATACAGTAAACCTGGGGTGAAGCATCGGAATCTATAACTAGTGTCACAGGAATGGTTCAAATCATAGACAGTAAGAAGAGTCAGACTTCTTTTACTTAAGTCGGCATTGTGCCTTTTGTATTTAATTCCGATGCAATTTCTGTGTTTCATCGTCAATAAGAAGGACCAAGCTATACAGTAAACCTGGAGTGAAGCATCGGAGTCTATAACTAGTGTCACAGGACAGTAAGAAGAGTCAGTCTCCTTGAACTTAATTCGGCATTGTGCCTTTTTTATTTAATTCCGATGCAATTTCTGTGTTTCATCGTAAATGAGAAGGTCAGAGGGATACAATAAACCTGAAGTGAAGTATCGGAATATATAACTGGTGTCACAGGAATGGTTCAAAGCAAAGTCAGTGAGAAGAGTCAGTCTTCTTGTCCTTAAGTGGGCATTGTGCCTTTAGTATTTAATTTCGATGCAATTGCTGTGTTTCATCGTCAATAAGAAGGTCCAAGGGATACAGTAAACCTGGAGTGTGGCATCGGAATCTATAACTAGTGTCACAGGAATGGTTCAAAGCATAGACAGTAAGAAGAGTCAGTCTCCTTGTACTTAATTCTGCACTGTGCCATTTGTATTTAATTCCGATGCATTTTCTGCGTTTCATCGTCAATAATAAGGTAGAAGGGATACAGTAAACCTGGCGAGAAGCATCGGAATTTATAACTAGTGTCACAGGAATGGTTCAAAACATAGTCAGTAAGAAGAGTCAGTCTTCTTGTACTTAAGTCGGCATTGTGCCTTTTCTATTTAATTCCGATGCAATTTCTGTGTTTCATCGTCAATAAGAAGGACCGAGGGATACAGTAAACCTGGAGTGAAGCATCGGAGTCTATAACTAGTGTCACAGGACTGGTTCAAAAATAGACAGTAAGAAGAGTCAGTCTTCTTGAGCTTAATTCGGCCTTGTGCCTTTTGTATTTAATTCCGATGCAATTTCTGTGTTTCATCGTCAATAAGAAGGACCGAGGGATAAAGTAAACCTGGAGTGAAGCATCGGAGTCTATAACAAGTGTCACAGGACTGGTTCAAAAATAGACAGTAAGAAGAGTCAGTCTTCTTGAACTTAATTCGGCATTGTGCCTTTTGTATTTAATTCCGATGCAATTTCTGTGTTTCATCGTCAATAAGAAGGTCAGAGGGATACAGTAAACCTGAAGTGAAGCATCGGAATCCATAACTGGTGTCACAGGAATGGTTCAAAGCATAGTCAGTAAGAGGAATTGGTCTTCTTGTACTTAAGTCGGCATTGTGCCTTTTGTATTTAATTCCGATGCAATTTCTGTGTTTCATCGACAATAAGAAGGTCCAAGCGATACAGTAAACCTGGAGTGAAACATCGGGGTCTGTAACTAGTGTCACAGGAATGGTTCAAATCATAGACAGTAAGAAGAGTCTGTCTTCCTGTACTTCAGTCGGCAATTTGCCTTTTGTATTTAATTCCGATGCAATTTTTGTGATTCATCGTCAGTAAGAAAGACCAAGGGATACAGTAAACCTGAAGTGAAGCATCGGGATCTATAACTAGTGTCACAGGAATCGTTCAAAACATAGTCAGTTTGAAGAGTCAGTTTTCTTGTACTTAAGTCGGCATAGTGCCTTTTCTATTTAATTCCGATGCAATTTGTGTGTTTCATCGTCAATAAGAAGGTAAAAGGGATACAGTATACCTGGAGTGAAGCATCGGAATCTATACCTACTGTCAATGGTATGGTTCAAAACATAGACAGTAAGAAGAGTCGGTCTTCTTCTACTTAAGTCGGCATTGTGCCTTTTGAATTTAATTACGATGCAATTTCTGTGTTTCATCGTCATTAAGAAGGTCAGAGGGATACAGTAAACCTGAAGTGAAGCATCGGAATCTATAGCTAGTGTCACAGGAATAGTTCAAAACATAGTAAGAAGAGTCAGTCTTCTTGTCCTTATGTCGGCATTGTGCTTTTTGTATTTAATTCCGATGCAATTTCTGTGTTTCATCGTCAATAAGAAGGTCCAAAGTATACAGTAAACCTGAAGTGAAGCATCGGATCTATTACTAGTGGCACAGGAATGGTTCAAAACATAGTCAGTAAGAAGAGTCAGTCTTGTTGTACTTAAGTCGGCATTGTGCCTTTTCTATTTAATTCCGATGCAATTTCTGTGTTTCATCGTCAATACGAAGGTCCAAGGGATTCAGTAAACATGGAGTGAAGCATCGTAATCTATAACTAGTGTCAATGGAATGGTTCAAAACATAGTAAGAGGAGTCAGTCTTCTTGTACTTAAGTCAGCATTGTGCCCCTTTCTATTTAATTCCGATGCAATTTACGTGTTTCATCGTCACTAAGAAGGTCCAAGGGATATAGTAAACCTGGAGTGAAGCATCGGAATCTATGACTAGTGTCACAGGAATGGTTCAAAACATAGACAGTAAGAAGAGTCAGTCTTCTTGTACTTACGTCGACATTGTGCCTTTTCTATTTAATTCCGATGCAATTTCTGTGTTTCATCGTCAATAAGAAGTTCCAAGGGATACAGTAAACTTGAAGTGAAGCTTAGGAATCTATAGCTAGTGTCACAGGAATGTTTCAAAACATAGTCAGTAAGAAGAGTTAGTCTTCTTGTACTTATTTCTGCTTTGAGCCATTCATATTTAGTTTCGATGCAATTTCTGTGTTTCATCGTCAATAAGAAGGTCCAAGGGATACAGTAAACCTGAAGTAAAGCATCGGAATTTATAGCTAGTGTCACAGGAATGGTTCAAACCATAGTCAGTAAGGAGAGCAGTCTTCTTGTACTTAAGTCGGCATTGTGCCTTTTGTATTTAATTCCGATGCAATTTCTGTGTTTCATCGTCAATAAGAAGGTCCAAGGGATACAGTAAACCTGAAGTGAAGCATCGGAATTTATAACTAGTGTCACAGGAATGGTTCAAAACATAGACAGTAAGAAGAGTCAGTCTTCTTGTACTTAAGTCGGCATTGTGCCTTTTGTATTTAACTCCGATGCAATTTCTGTGTTTCATCGTCAATAAGAAGGCCACTGGGATACAGAAATCCTGAAGTGAAGCATCGGAATCTATAACTAGTGTCAGAGGAATGGTTCAAAACATAGTCAGTAAGAAGAGTCAGTCTGCTTGTCCTTCAGTCGGCATTGTGCCTTTTGTATTTAATTCCGATGCAATTTCTGTGTTTCATCGTCAATAAGAAGGTCAGAGGGGTACAGTAAACCTGAAGTGAAGCATCGGAATCTATAGCTAGTGTCACAGGAATGGTTCAAAAGATAGTCAGTAAGAAGAGTCAGACTTCTTGTCCTTAAGTCGGCATTGTGCCTTTTGTATTTAATTCCGATGCAATTCTTGTGTTTCATCATCAATAAGAAGGTCCAAGGGATACAGTAAACCTGGAGTGAAGCATCGGAATCTATAACTAGTGTCACAGGTATGGTTCAAAACATAGACAGTAAGAAGAGTCAGTCTCCTTGTACTTAATTTTGCACTGTGCCTTTTGTATTTAATTCCGATGCAATTTCTGTGTTTCATCGTCAATGAGAAGGTCCAAGGGATACAGTAAACATGAAGTGAAGCATCGGAATTTATAACTAGTGTCACAGGAATGGTTCAAAACATAGTCAGTAAGAAGAGTCAGTCTTCTTGTACTTAAGTCGGCATTGTGAGTTTTCTAATTAATTCCGATGCAATTTCTGTGTTTCATCGTCAATAAGAAGGACCAAGGGATACAGTAAACCTGGAGTGAAGCATCGGAGTCTATAACTAGTGTCACAGGACTGGTTCAAAAATAGAAAGTAATAAGAGTCAGTCTTCTTGAACTTAATTTGGCATTGTGCCTTTTGTATTTAATTCCGATGTAATTTCTGTGTTTCATCGTCAATAAGAAGGACAGAGGGATACGGTAAACCTGAAGTGAAGCATCGGAATCCATAACTAGCGTCACAGGAATGGTTCAAAACATAGTCAGTAAGAAGAGTTAGTCTTCTTGTACTTAGGTCGGCATTGTGCCTTTTGTAATTAATTCCGATGCAATTTGTGTGTTTCATCGTCAATAAGAAGGTCCAAGAGATACAGTAAACCTGGAGTGAAGCATCGGAATCTGTAACTAGTGTCAATGGTATGGTTCAAAACATAGACAGTAAGAAGAGTCAGTCTTCTTGTACTTAAGTCGGCATTGTGCCTTTTGTATTTAATTACGATGCAATTTCTGTGTTTCATCGTCAATAAGAAGGTCCAAGTGATACAGCAAACTTGAGGTGAAGCATCGGAATCTATAACTAGTGTCACAGGAATGGTTCAGACATAGTCAGTAAGAAGAGTCAGTCTTCTTGTACTTACGTCGACATTGTGCCTTTTCTATTTAATTCCGATGCAATTTCTGTGTTTCATCGTCAATAAGAAGTTCCAAGGGATACAGTAAACCTGAAGTGAAGCTTAGGAATCTATAGCTAGTGTCACAGGAATGGTTCAAAACATAGTCAGTAAGAAGAGTCAGACTTCTTGTCCTTAAGTCGGTATTGTGCCTTTTGTATTTAATTCCGATGCAATTCTTGTGTTTCATCATCAATAAGAAGGTCCAAGGGATACAGTAAACCTGGAGTGAAGCATCGGAATCTATAACTAGTGTCACAGGAATGGTTCAAAACATAGACAGAAAGAAGAGTCAGTCTCCTTGTACTTAATTTTGCACTGTGCCTTTTGTATTTAATTCCGATGCAATTCTTGTGTTTCATCATCAATAAGAAGGTCCAAGGGATACAGTAATCCTGAAGTGAAGCATCGGAATTTATAACTAGTGTCAATGGTATGGTTCAAAACATAGACAGTAAGAAGAGTCAGTCTTCTTGTGCTTAAGTCGGCATTGTGCCTTTTCTATTTAATTCCGATGCAATATCTGTGTTTCATCGTCAATAAGAAGGACCAAGGGATACAGTAAGCTTGGAGTGAAGCATCGGAATCTGTAACTAGTGTCACAGGAATGGTTCAAATCATTGACAGTAAGAAGAGTCAGTCTTCGTGTACTTCAGTCGGCATTTTGCCTTTTTTATATAATTCCGATGCAATTTTTGTGTTTCATCGTCAATAAGAAGGTCCAAGGGATACAGTAAACCTGAGGTGAAGCATCGGAATTTATAACTAGTGTCACAGGAATGGTTCAAACGTAGTCAGTAAAAAGAGTCAGTCTTCTTGTACTTAAGTCGGCATTGTACCTTTTCTATTTAATTTCGATGCAATTTCTGTGTTTCATCGTCAATGACAAGGTCCAAGGGATACAGTAAACCTGGAGTAAAGCATCGGAATCTATAACTAGTGTCAATGGAATGGTTGAAAACATAGACAGTAATATGAATTAGTCTTCTTGTACTTAAGTCGGCATTGTGCGCTTTGTATTTAATTCCGATGCAATTTCTGTGTTTCATCGTCAATAAGAAGGTCAGAGGGGTACAGTAAACCTGAAGTGAAGCATCGGAATCTATAGATAGTGTCACAGGAATGGTTCAAAACATAGTCAGTAAGAAGAGTCAGACTTCTTGTCCTTAAGTCGGCATTGTGCCTTTTGTATTTAATTCCGATGCAATTTCTGTGTTTCATCATCAATAAGAAGGTCCAAGGGATACAGTAAACCTGGAGTGAAGCATCGGAATCTATAACTAGTGTCACAGGAATGGTTCAAAACATAGACTGTAAGAAGAGTCAGTCTCCTTGTACTTAATTCTGCACTGTGCCTTTTGTATTTAATTCCGATGCAATTTCTGTGTTTCAACGTCAATACGAAGGTCAGAGGGATACAGTAAACCTGAAGAGAAGCATCGGAATCCATAACTAGTGTCACAGGAATGGTTCAAAACATAGTCAGTAAGAAGAGTTAGTCTTCTTGTACTTATGTCGGCATTGTGCCTTTTGTATTTAATTCCGATGCAATTTCTGTGTTTCATCGTCAATAAGAAGGTCCAAGGGATACAGTAAACTTGAAGTGAAGCATCGGGATCTATAACTGGTGTCACAGGAATCGTTCAAAACATAGTCAGTAAGAAGAGTCAGTCATCTTGTACTTAAGTAGGCATAGTGCCTTTTTTTTTAATTCCGATGCAATTTGTTTGTTTCATCGTCAATAAGAAGGTCCAAGGGATACAGTTAACCTGGAATGAAGCATCGGAATCTATAACTAGTGTCAATGGTATGGTTCAAAACATAGACAGTAAGAAGAGTCAGTCTTCTTGTACTTAAGTCGACATTGTGCTTTTGTATTTAATTACGATGCAATTTCTGTGTTTCATCGTCATTAAGAAGGTCAGAGGGGTACAGTTAACCTGAAGTGAAGCATCGGAATCTATAGCTAGTGTCACAGGAATGGTTCAAAACATAGACTGTAAGAAGAGTCAGTCTCCTTGTACTTAATTCTGCACTGTGCCTTTTGTATTTAATTCCGATGCAATTTCTGTGTTTCAACGTCAATACGAAGGTCCAAGGGATACAGTAAACCTGGAGTGAAGCATCGGAGTCTATAACTAGTGTCACAGGAGTGGTTCAAAAATAGACAGTAATAAGAGTCAGTCTTCTTGAACTTAATTCGGCATTGTGAGTTTTGTATTTAATTCCGATGCAATTTCTGTGTTTCATCGTCAATAAGAAGGTCAGAGGGATACAGTAAACCTGAAGAGAAGCATCGGAATCCATAACTAGTGTCACAGGAATGGTTCAAAAGATAGTCAGTAAGAAGAGTCAGACTTCTTGTCCATAAGTCGGCATTGTGCCTTTTGTATTTAATTCCGATGCAATTCTTGTGTTTCATCATCAATAAGAAGCTCCAAGCGATACAGTAAACCTGGAGTGAAGCATCGGAATCTATAACTAGTGTCACAGGAATGGTTTAAAACATAGACAGTAAGAAGAGTCAGTCTCCTTGTACTTAATTTTGCACTGTGCCTTTTGTATTTAATTCCGATGCAATTTCTGTGTTTCATCGTCAATAAGAAGGTCCAAGGGATACAGTAAACATGAAGTGAAGCATCGGAATTTATAACTAGTGTCACAGGAATGGTTCAAATCATAGTCAGTAAGAAGAGTCAGTCTTCTTGTACTTAAGTCGGCATTGTGCCTTTTCTATTTAAATCCGATGCAGTTTCTGTGTTTCATCGTCAATAAGAAGGACCAAGGGATACAGTAAACCTGGAGTGAAGCATTGGAATCTGTAACTAGTGTCACAGGAAGGGTTCAAATCATAGGCAGTAAGAAGAGTCAGTCTTCGTGTACTTCAGTCGGCATTTTGCCTTCTGTATTTAATTCCGATGCAATTTTTGTGTTTCATCGTCAATAAGAAGGTCCAAGGGATACAGTAAACCGGGAGTGAAGCATCGGAATCTATAACTAGTGTCAATGGTATGGTTCAAAACATAGACAGTAAGAAGAGACAGTCTTCTTGTACTTAAGTCGGCATTGTGCCTTTTCTATTTAATTCCGAGGCAATTTCTGTGTTTCATCGTCAATAAGAAGGGCAGAGGGATACACTAATCCTAAAGTGAAGCATCGGAATTATAACTAGTGTCACAGGAATGGTTCAAACATAGTCAGTAAAAAGAGTCAGTCTTCTTGTACTTAAGTCGGCATTGTACCTTTTCTATTTAATTTCGATGCAATTTCTGTGTTTCATCGTCAATGACAAGGTCCAATCTATACAGTAAACCTGGAGTGAAGCATCGGAATCTATAACTAGTGTCAATGGAATGGTTAAAAACATAGACAGTAATATGAATTAGTCTTCTTGTACTTAAGTCGGCATTGTGCCTTTTGTATTTAATTCCGATGCAATTTCTGTGTTTCATCGTCAATAAGAAGGTCAGAGGGGTACAGTAAACCTGAAGTGAAGCATCGGAATCTATAGATAGTGTCACAGGAATGGTTCAAATCATAGTCAGTAAGAGGAGTCAGACTTCTTGTCCTTAAGTCGGCATTGTGCCTTTTGTATTTAATTCCGATGCAATTTCTGTGTTTCATCATCAATAAGAAGGTCCAAGGGGTACAGTAAACCTGGAGTGAAGCATCGGAATCTATAACTAGTGTCACAGGAATGGTTCAAAACATAGACTGTAAGAAGAGTCAGTCTCCTTGTACTTAATTCTGCACTGTGCCTTTTTTATTTAATTCCGATGCAATTTCTGTGTTTCATCGTCAATAAGAAGGTCCAAGGGATACAGTAAACCTGAAGTGAAGCACCAGAATTTATAACTAGTGTCACAGGAATGGTTCAAAGCATAGTCAGTAAGAAGAGTCAGCTTTCTTGTACATAAGTCGGCATTGTGCCTTTTCTATTTAATTCCGATGCTATTTCTGTGTTTCATAGTCAATAAGAAGGACCAAGGGATACAGTAAACCTGGAGTGAAGCATCGGATTCTGTAGCTAGTGTCACAGGAATGGTTCAAATCACAGACAGTAAGAAGAGTCAGTCTTCGTGTACTTCAGTCGGCATTTTGCCTTTTGTATTTAATTCCGATGCAATTTTTGTGTTTCATCGTCTAGAAGAAGGTCCAAGGGATACAGTAAACCTGAAGTGAAGCATCGGGATCTATAACTGGTGTCACAGGAATCGTTCAAAACATAGTCAGTAAGAAGAGTCAGTCATCTTGTACTTAAGTCGGCATAGTGCCTTTTCTATTTATTTCCGATGCAATTTCTGTGTTTCATCGTCAATAAGAAGGTCGAAGGGATACAGTAAACCTGGAATGAAGCATCGGAATCTATAACTAGTGTCAATGGTATGGTTCAAAACATAGACAGTAAGAAGAGTCAGTCTTCTTGTACTTAAGTCGGCATTGTGCCTTTTGTATTTAATTACGATGCAATTTCTGTGTTTCATCGTCATTAAGATGGTCAGAGGGGTACAGTTAACCTGAAGTGAAGCATCGGAATCTATAGCTAGTGTCACAGGAATGGTTCAAAAGATAGTCAGTAAGAAGAGTCAGACTTCTTGTCCTCAAGTCGGCATTGTGCCTTTTGTATTTAATTCCGATGCAATTTGTGTGTTTCATCGTCAATAAGAAGGTCCAAGGGATACAGTAAACCTGGAGTGAAGCATCGGAATCTATAACTAGTGTCAATGGTATGGTTCAAAACATAGACAGTAAGAAGAGACAGTCTTCTTGTACTTAAGTCGGCATTGTGCCTTTTCTATTTAATTCCGATGCAATTTCTGTGTTTCATCGTCAATAAGAAGGGCAGAGGGATACAGTAAACCTGGAGTGAAGCATCGGAATCTATAACTAGTGTCAATGGTATGGTTCAAAACATAGACAGTAAGAAGAGACAGTCTTCTTGTACTTAAGTCGGCATTGTGCCTTTTCTATTTATTTCCGATGCAATTTCTGTGTTTCATCGTCAATAAGAAGGTCGAAGGGATACAGTAAACCTGGAATGAAGCATCGGAATCTATAACTAGTGTCAATGGTATGGTTCAAAACATAGACAGTAAGAAGAGTCAGTCTTCTTGTACTTAAGTCGGCATTGTGCCTTTTGTATTTAATTACGATGCAATTTCTGTGTTTCATCGTCATTAAGATGGTCAGAGGGGTACAGTTAACCTGAAGTGAAGCATCGGAATCTATAGCTAGTGTCACAGGAATGGTTCAAAAGATAGTCAGTAAGAAGAGTCAGACTTCTTGTCCTCAAGTCGGCATTGTGCCTTTTGTATTTAATTCCGATGCAATTTGTGTGTTTCATCGTCAATAAGAAGGTCCAAGGGATACAGTAAACCTGGAGTGAAGCATCGGAATCTATAACTAGTGTCAATGGTATGGTTCAAAACATAGACAGTAAGAAGAGACAGTCTTCTTGTACTTAAGTCGGCATTGTGCCTTTTCTATTTAATTCCGATGCAATTTCTGTGTTTCATCGTCAATAAGAAGGGCAGAGGGATACAGTAAACCTGGAGTGAAGCATCGGAATCTATAACTAGTGTCAATGGTATGGTTCAAAACATAGACAGTAAGAAGAGACAGTCTTCTTGTACTTAAGTCGGCATTGTGCCTTTTCTATTTAATTCCGATGCAATTTCTGTGTTTCATCGTCAATAAGAAGGGCAGAGGGATACACTAATCCTAAAGTGAAGCATCGGAATTATAACTAGTGTCACAGGAATGGTTGAAACATAGTCAGTAAAAAGAGTCAGTCTTCTTGTACTTAAGTCGGCATTGTACCTTTTCTATTTAATTTCGATGCAATTTCTGTGTTTCATCGTCAATGACAAGGTCCAAGGTATACAGTAAACCTGGAGTGAAGCATCGGAATCTATAACTAGTGTCAATGGAATGGTTAAAAACATAGACAGTAATATGAATTAGTCTTCTTGTACTTAAGTCGGCATTGTGCCTTTTGTATTTAATTCCGATGCAATTTCTGTGTTTCATCGTCAATAAGAAGGTCAGAGGGGTACAGTAAACCTGAAGTGAAGCATCGGAATCTATAGATAGTGTCACAGGAAAGGTTCAAAACATAGTCAGTAAGAAGAGTCAGACTTCTTGTCCTTACGTCGGCATTGTGCCTTTTGTATTTAATTCCGATGCAATTTCTGTGTTTCATCATCAATAAGAAGGTCCAAAGGATACAGTAAACCTGGAGTGAAGCATCGGAATCTATAACTAGTGTCACAGGAATGGTTCAAAACATAGACTGTAAGAAGAGTCAGTCTCCTTGTTCTTAATTCTGCACTGTGCCTTTTTTATTTAATTCCGATGCAATTTCTGTGTTTCATCGTCAATAAGAAGGTCCAAGGGACACAGTAAACCTGAAGTGAAGCACCGGAATTCATAAGTAGTGTCACAGGAATGGTTCAAAGCATAGTCAGTAAGAAGAGTCAGCTTTCTTGTACATAAGTCGGCATTGTGCCTTTTCTATTTAATTCCGATGCAATTTCTGTGTTTCATCGTCAATAAGCAGGACCAAGGGATACAGTAAACCTGGAGTGAAGCATCGGAGCCTATAACTAGTGTCACAGGAGTGGTTCAAAAATAGACAGTAATAAGTGTCAGTCTTCTTGAACTTAATTCGGCATTGTGCCTTTTGTATTTAATTCCGATGCAATTTCTGTGTTTCATCGTCAATAAAAAGGTCAGAGGGATGCAGTAAACCTGAAGTGGAGCATCGGAATCCATAATTAGTGTCACAGGAATGGTTCAAAACATAGTCAGTAAGAAGAGTTAGTCTTCTTGTACTTATGTCGGCATTGTGCCTTTTGTATTTAGTTCCGAGGCAATTTCTGTGTTTCATCGTCAATAAGAAGGTCCAAGGGATAAAGTATACCTGGAGTGAAGCATCGGAATCTGTAGCTAGTGTCACAGGAATGGTTCAAATCATAGACAGTAAGAAGAGTCAGTCTTCGTGTACCTCAGTCGGCATTTTGCCTTTTGTATTTAATTCCGATGCAATTTTTGTGTTTCATCGTCAAGAAGAAGGTCCAAGGGATACAGTAAACCTGAATTGAAGCATCGGGATCTATAACTGGTGTCACAGGAATCGTTCTAAACATAGTCAGTAAGAAGAGTCAGTCATCTTGTACTTAAGTCGGCATTGTGCCTTTTGTATTTAATTACGATACAATTTCTGTGTTTCATCGTCATTAAGAAGGTCAGAGGGGTACAGTTAACGTGAAATGAAGCATCGCCATCTATAGCTAGTGTCACAGGAATGGTTCAAAATATAGTCAGTAAGAAGAGTCAGCCTTCTTGTCCTTAAGTCGGCATTGTGCCTTTTGTATTTAATTCCTATGCAATTCTTGTGTTTCATCATCAATAAGAAGGTCCAAGGGATACAGTAAACCTGGAGTGAAGCATCGGAATATATAACTAGTGTCACAGGAATGGTTCAAAACATAGCCAGTAAGAAGAGTCAGTCTCCTTGTACTTAATTTTGCACTGTGCCTTTTGTATTTAATTCCGATGCAATTTCTGTGTTTCATCGTCAATAGGAAAGTCCAAGGGATACAGTAAACATGAAGTGAAGCATCGGAATTTATAACTAGTGTCACAGGAATGGTTCAAAACATAGTCAGTAAGAAGAGTCAGTCTTCTAGTACTTAAGTCGGCATTGTGCCTTTTCTATTTATTTCCGATGCAATTTCTGTGTTTCATCATCAATAAGAAGGACCAAGGGATACAGTAAACCTGGAGTGAAGCATCGGAGTCTATAACTAGTGTCACAGGACTGGTTCAAATATAGACAGTAATAAGAGTCAGTCTTCTTGAACCTAATTCGGCATTGTGCCTTTTGTATTTAATTCCGATGCAATTTCTGTGTTTCATCGTCAATAAGAAGGTCAGAGGGATACAGTAAACCTGAAGTGAAGCATCGGAATCCATAACTAGCGTCACAGGAATGGTTCAAAACATAGTCAGTAAGAAGAGTTAGTCTTCTTGTACTTAAGTCGGCATAGTGCCTTTTCTATTTATTTCCGATGCAATTTGTGTGTTTCATCGTCAATAAGAAGGTCCAAGGGATACAGTAAACCTGGAGTGAAGCATTGGAATCTATAACTAGTGTCAATGGTATGGTTCAAAACATAGACTGTAAGAAGAGTCAGTCTCCTTGTACTTAATTCTGCACTGTGCCTTTTGTATTTAATTCCGATGCAATTTCTGTTTTTCATCGTCAAAAAGAAGGTCCAAGGGATACAGTAATCCTGAAGTGAAGCATCGAAATCTATAAGCGGTGTCACAAGAATCGTTCAAATCATAGTCAGTTAGAAGAGTCAGTGTTCCTGTACTTAAGTCGGAATAGTGCCTTTGCTATTTAATTCCGATGCAATTTGTGTGTTTCATCGTCAATAAAAAGGTCCAAGGGATACAGTAAACCTGGAGTGAAGCATCGGAATCTATAATTAGTGTCAATGGTTTGGTTCAAAACATATACAGTAAGAATAGTCAGTCTTCTTGTACTTAAGTCGGCATTGTGCCTTTTGTATTTAATTACGATGCAATTTCTGTGTTTCATCGTCATTAAGAAGGTCAGAGGGATACAGTAAACCTGAAGTGAAGCATCGGAATCTGTAGCTAGTGTCACAGGAATGGTTCAAATCATAGACAGTAAGAAGAGTCAGTCTTCGTGTACTTCAGTCGGCATTTTGCCTTTTGTATTTAATTCCGATGCAATTTCTGTGTTTCATTGTCAATAAGAAGGTCGGAGGGATACAGTAATCCTGAAGTGTAGCATCGGAATCTATAACTAGTGTCACAGGAATGGTTCAAAACAAAGTCAGTAAGAAGAGGCAGTCTTCTTGTCCTTAAGTCGGCATTGTGCCTTTTGTATTTAATTCCGATGCAATTTCTGTGTTTCATCGTCAATAAGAAGGTCTAAGGGATACAGTAAACCAGGAGTGTAGCATCGGAATCTATAACTAGTGTCACAGGAATGGTTCAAATCATAGACAGTAAGAAGAGTCAGTCTTCGTGTACTTTAGTCGGCATTTTGCCATTTGTATTTAATTCCGATGCAATTTCTGTGTTTCATCGTCAATAAGAAGGTCCAAGTGATACAGTAAACCTGAGGTGAAGCATCGGAAGCTATAACTACTGTCACAGGAATGGTTCAAACATAGTCAGTAAGAAGAGTCAGTCTTCTTGTACTTAAGTCGGCATTGTACCTTTTCTATTTACTTCCGATGCAATTTCTGTGTTTCATCGCCAATAACAAGGTCCAAGGGATACAATAAACCTGGAGTGAAGCATCGGAATCTATAACTAGTGTCAATGGAATGGTTCAAAACATAGACAGTAAGAAGAGTCAGTCTTCTTGTACTTAAGTCGGCATTGTGCCTTTTGTATATAATTCCGATGCAATTTCTGTGTTTCATCGTCAATAACAAGGTCAGAGGGGTACAGTAAATATGAAGTGAAGCATCGGAATCTGTAGCTAGTGTCACAGGAATGGTTCAAACATAGTCAGTAAGAAGAGTCGGACTTCTTGTCCTTAAGTCGGCATTGTGCCTGTTGTATTTAATTCTGATGCAATTCTTGTGTTTCATCATCAATAAGAAGGTCCAAGGGATACAGTAAACCTGGAGTGAAGCATCGGAATCTATAACTAGTGTCACAGGAATGGTTCAAAACATAGACAGTAAGAAGAGTCAGTCTCCTTGTCCTTAATTTTGCACTGTGCCTTTTGTATTTAATTCCGATGCAATTTCTGTGTTTCATCGTCAATAAGAAGGTCCAAGGGATACAGTAAACATGAAGTGAAGCATCGGAATTTATAACTAGTGTCACAGGAATGGTTCAAAACATAGTCAGTAAGAAGAGTCAGTCTTCTTGTACTTACGTCGGCATTGTGCCTTTTCTATTTAATTCCGATGCAATTTCTGCGTTTCATCGTCACTAAGAAGGACCAAGGGATACAGTAAACCTAGAGTGAAGCATCGGAGTCTATAACTAGTGACACAGGACTGGTTTAAAAATAGACAGTAATAGGAGTCAGTCTTCTTGAACTTAATTCCGCATTGTGCCTTTTGTATTTAATTCCGATGCAATTTCTGTGTTTCATCGTCAATAAGAAGGTCAGAGGGATACAGTAAACCTGAAGTGAAGCATCGGAATCCATAACTAGCGTCACAGGAATGGTTCAAAACATAGTCAGTAAGAAGAGTTAGTCATCTTGTACTTAAGTCGGCATTGTGCTATTTGTATTTAATTCCGATGCAATTTCTGTGTTTCATCGTCAATACGAAGGTCCAAGGGATACAGTAAACCTGAAGTGAAGCATCTGGATCTATAACTGGTGTCACAGGAATCTTTCAAATCATAGTCAGTTAGAAGAGTCAGTGTTCCTGTACTTAAGTCGGCATAGTGCCTTTGCTATTTAATTCCGATGCAATTTGTGTGTTTCATCGTCAATAAGAAGGTCCAAGGGATACAGTACACCTGGAGTGAAGCATCGGAATCTATAACTAGTGTCAATGGTGTGGTTCAAAACATAGACAGTAAGAAGAGTCAGTCTTCTTGTACTTAAGTCGGCAATGTGCCTTTTGTATTTAATTACGATGCAATTTCTGTGTTTCATCGTCATTAAGAAGGTCAGAGGGATACAGTAAACCTGAAGTGAAGCATCGGAATCTATAGCTAGTGTCACAGGAATGGTTCAAAACATAGTCAGTAAGAAGAGTCAGTCTTTTTGTACTTAGGTTGGCATTGTGACTTTTCTTTTTAATTCCGATGCAATTTCTGTGTTTCATCGTCAATAAGAAGGTCAGAGGGATGCAGTAATACTGAAGTGAAGCATCGGAATCTATAGCTAGTGTCACAGGAATGGTTCAAAACATAGCCAGTAAGAAGAGTCAGTCTCCTTGTACTTAATTCTGCACTGTGCCTTTTGTATTTAAATCCGATGCAATTTCTGTGTTTCATCGTCAATAAGAAGGTCCAAGGGATACAGTAAACATGAAGTGAAGCATCGGAGTCTATAAATAGTGTCACAGGACTGGTTCAAAAATAGACAGTAATAAGAGTCAGTCTTCTTGTACTTAATTCGGCATTGTGCCTTTTGTATTTAATTTCGATGCAATTTCTGTGTTTCATCGTCAATAAGAAGGTCGGAGGGATACAGTAAACCTGAAGTGAGGCATCGGAATCCGTAACTAGTGTCACAGGAATGGTTCAAAACAAAGTCAGTAAGAAGAGTCGGTCTTCTTGTCCTTAAGTCGGCATTGTGCCTTTTGTATTTAATTCCGATGCAATTTCTGTGTTTCATCGTCAATAAGAAGGTCCAAGGGATACAGTAAACCTGGAGTGTAGCATCGGAATCTATAACTAGTGTCACAGGAATGGTTCAAAACGTAGACAGTAAGAAGAGTCAGTCTTCGTGTACTTAAGTCGGCATTTTGCCTTTTGTATTTACTTCCGATGCAATTTCTGTGTTTCATCTTCAATAAACAGGTCCAAAGGATACAGTAAACCTGAGGTGAAGCAGCGGAATCTATAACTAGTGTCACAGGAATGGTTAAAAACATAATCAGTAAGAAGAGTCAGACTTCTTGTCCTTAAGTCTGCATTGTGCCTTTTGCATTTAATTCCAATGCAATTTCTGTGTTTCATCAGCAATAAGAGGGTCCAAGGGATACAGTAAACCTGGAGTGAAGCATCGGAATCTATAACTAGTGTCACAGGAATGGTTCAAAAATAGACAGTAATAAGAGTCAGTCTTCTTGTACTTAATTCGGCATTGTGCCTTTTGTATTTAATTCCGATGCATTTTCTGTGTTTCATCGTCAAGACGAAGGTCAGAGTTATACAGAAAACCTCAAGTGAAGCATCGGAATCTATAACGGGTGTCACAGGAATGGTTCAAAACATAGTCAGTAGGAAGAGTCGGTCTTCATGTACTTATGTCGGCATTGTGCCTTTTGTATTTAATTACGATGCAATTTCTGTGTTTCATCGTCATTAAGAAGGTCAGAGGGATACAGTAAACCTGAAGTGAAGCATCGGAATCTATAGGTAGTGTCACAGGAATGGTTCAAAACATAGTCAGTAAGAAGAGTCAGTCTTTTTGCTCTTAAGTCGGCATTGTGCCTTTTGTATTTACTTCCGATGCAATTTCTGTGTTTCATCGTCAATAAGAAAGTCCAAGGGATACAGTAAACCAGGAGTGAAGCATCGGAATCTATAACTAGTGTCGCAGGAATGGTTCAAAACATAGACAGTAAGAAGAGTAAGTCTTCTTGTACTTAATTCGGCATTGTGCCTTTTGTATTTAATTCCGATGCAATTTCTGTGTTTCATCGTCAATACGAAGGTCGAAGGGATACAGTAAACCTCAAGTGAAGCATTGGAATCTATAACGGGTGTCACAGGAATGGTTCAAAACATAGTCAGTAGGAAGAGTCGGTCTTCATGTACTTATGTCGGCATTGTGCATTTTGTACTTAATTCCGATGTATTTTCTGTGTTCCATCGTCAATAAGAAGGTCCAAGGGATACAGTAAACCTGAAGTGAAGCAACGGAATCTATAACTAGTGTCACAGGAATGGTTCAAAACATAGACAGTAAGAAGAGTCAGTCTTCTTGTCCTTAAGTCGGCATTGTGACTTTTGTAAATAATTCCGATGCAATGTCTGTGTTTCATCGTCAATAAGAAGCTCCAGGGGATACAGTAAACCTGGAGTGAAGCATCGGAATCTATAACTAGTGTCACAGGAGTGGTTCAAAACATAGACAGTAATAAGAGTCAGTCTTCTTGTACTTAATTCTGCTTTGTGCCTTTTGTATTCAATTCCGATGCAATTTCTGTGTTTCACCGTCAATAAGAAGGTCAGAGGGATACAGTAAACCTGGAGTGAAGCATCGGAATCTATAACTAGTGTCACAGGAATGGTTCAAATCATAGACAGTAAGAAGAGTCAGACTTCTTTTACTTAAGTCGGCATTGTGCCTTTTGTATTTAATTCCGATGCAATTTCTGTGTTTCATCGTCAATAAGAAGGACCAATCTATACAGTAAACCTGGAGTGAAGCATCGGAGTCTATAACTAGTGTCACAGGACTAGTTCAAAAATAGACAGTGTGAAGAGTCAGTCTCCTTGAACTTAATTCGGCATTGTGCCTTTTGTATTAAATTCCGATGCAATTTCTGTGTTTCATCGCCAATAAGAAGGTCAGAGGGATACAGTCAACCTGAAGTGAAGCATCGGAATCCATAACTATTGTCACAGGAATGGATCAAAAATAGACAGTAATAAGAGTCAGTATTCTTGTACTTAATTCGGCATTGTGCCTTTTGTATTTAATTCCGATGCAATTTCTGTGTTTCATCGTCAATAAGAAGAACAGAGGGATACAGTAAACCTGAAGTGAGGCATCGGAATCTATAGCTAGCGTCACAGGAATGGTTAAAAACATAGTCGGTAAGAAGAGTCAGACTTCCTGTCCTTAAGTCGGCATTGTGCCTTTTGTATTTAATTCCGATACAATTTCTGTGTTTCATCATCAATAAGAAGGTCCAAGGGATACAGTAAACCTGGAGTGAAGCATCGGAATCTATATCTAGTGTCACAGGAATGGTTCAAAGCATAGCCAGTAAGAAGAGTCAGTCTCCTTGTACTTAATTCTGCACTGTCCCTTTTGTATTTAATTCCGATGCAATTTCTGTGTTTCATCGTCAATAAGAAAGTCCAAGGGATACAGTAAACATGAAGTGAAGCATCGGAGTCTATAACGAGTGACACAGGACTGGTTCAAAAAAGACAGTAATAAGAGTCAGTCTTCCTGTACTTAATTCGGCATTGTGACTTTTGTATTTAATTCCGATGCAATTTCTGTGTTTCATCGTCAATAAGAAGGTCAGAGGGATACAGTAAACCTGAAGTGAGGCATCGGAATCCATAACTAGTGTCACAGGAATGGTTCAAAGCAAAGTCAGTAAGAAGAGTCGGTCTTCTTGTCCTTAAGTCGTCATTGTGCCTTTTGTATTTAATTCCGATTCATTTTCTGTGTTTCATCGTCAATAAGAAGGTCCAAGGGATACAGTAAACCTCGAGTGTAGCATCGGAATCTGTAACTAGTGTCACAGGAATGGTTCAAAACGTAGACAGTAAGAAGAGTCAGTCTTCGTGTACTTAAGTCGGCATTTTGCCTTTTGTATTTAATTCCGATGCAATTTCTGTGTTTCATCGTAAAAAAACAGGTCCAAGGGATACAGTAAACCTGACGTGAAGCATCGGAATCTATAAGTAGTGTCACAGGAATGGTTCAAACATAGTCAGTAAGAAGAGTCAGTCATCTTGTACTTAAGTCGGCATTGTACCTTTTCCATTTAATTCCGATGCAATTTCTGTGTTTCATCGTCAATAACAAGGTCCAAGGCACACAGTAAACCTTGAGTGAAGCATCGGAATCTATAACTAGTGTCAATGGAATGGTTCAAAACATAGACAGTAAGAAGAGTCAGTCTTCTTGTACTTAAGTCGGCATTGTGCCTTTTGTATTTAATTCCGATGCAATTTCTGTGTTTCATCGTCAATAAGAGGGTCAGAGGGGTACAGTAAACCTGAAGTGAAGCATCGGAATCTATAGCTAGTGTCACAGGAATGTTAAAAATCATAGTCAGTAAGAAGAGTCAGACTTCTTGTCCTTAAGTCGGCATTGTGCCTTTTGTATTTAATTCCAATGCAATTTCTGTGTTTCATCAGCAATAAGAAGGTCTAAGGGATACAGTAAACCTGGAGTGAAGCATCGGAATCTATAACTAGTGTCACAGGAATGGTTCAAAAACAGACAGTAATAAGAGTCAGTCTTCTTGTACTTAATTCGGCATTGTGCCTTTTCTATTTAATTCCGATGCAATTTCTGTGCTTCATCGTCAATAAGAAGGTCAGAGGGATACAGTAAACCTCAAGTGAAGCATCGGAATCTATAACGGGTGTCACAGGAATGGTTCAAAACATAGTCAGTAGGAAGAGTCGGTCTACATGTACTTATGTCGGCATTGTGCCTTTTGTATTTACTTACGATGCAATTTCTGTGTTTCATCGTCATTAAGAAGGTCAGAGGGATACAGTAAACGTGAAGTGAAGCATCGGAATCTATAGCTAGTGTCACAGGAATGGTTCAAAATATAGTCAGTAAGAAGAGTGAGTTTTTTTGTCCTTAAGTCGGCATTGTGCCTTTTGTATTTAATTCCGATGCAATTTCTGTGTTTCATCGTCAATAAGAAAGTCCAAGGGATACAGTGAACCAGGAGTGAAGCATCGGAATCTATAACTAGTGTCACGGGAATGGTTCAAAACATAGACAGTAAGAAGAGTAAGTCTTCTTGTACTTAATTCGGCATTGTGCCTTTTGTATTTAATTCCGATGCAATTTCTGTGTTTCATCGTCAATAAGAAGGTCGAAGGGATACAGTAAACCTCAAGTGAAGCATCGGAATCTATAACGGGTGTCACAGGAATGGTTCAAAACATAGTCAGTAGGAAGAGTCGGTCTTCATGTACTTATGTCGGTATTGTGCCTTTTGTATTTAATTCCGATGTATTTTCTGTGTTTCATCGTCAGTACGAAAGTCCAAGGGATACAGTAAACCTGAAGTGAAGCATCGGAATCTATAACTAGTGTCACAGGAATGGTTCAAAACATAGACAGTAAGAAGAGTCAGTCTTCTTGTCCTTAAGTCGGCATTGTGACTTTTGTAAATAATTCCGATGCAATGTCTGTGTTTCATCGTCAATAAGAAGCTCCAAGGGATACAGTAATCCAGGAGTGAAGCATCGGAATCTATAACTAGTGTCACAGGAGTGGTTCAAAACATAGACCGTATTAAGAGTCAGTCTTCTTGTACTTAATTCTGCTTTGTGCCTTTTGTATTTAATTCCGATGAAATTTCTGTGTTTCATCGTCAATAAGAAGGTCAGAGGGGTACAGTAAATCTGAAACCTGAAGTGAAGCATCGGAATCTATAGCTAGTGTCACAGGAATGGTTCAAAATATAGACAGTAAGAAGAGTCAGTCTTCTTGTACTTAATTCTGCTTTGTGCCTTTTGTATTTAATTCCGGTGCAATTTCTGTGTTTCATCGTCAATAAGAAGGTCCAAGGGATACAGTAAACCTGAAGTGAAGCATCGGAATTAATAACTAGTGTCACAGGAATGGTTCAAAGCATAGACAGTAAGAAGAGTCAGTCTTCTTGTACTTATGTCGGCATTGTGCTTTTTGTATTTAACTCCGATGGAATTTCTGTGTTTCATCGTCAATAAGAAGGTCAGAGGGATACAGTAAACCTGGAGTGAAGCATCGGAATCTATAACTAGTGTCACAGGAACGGTTCAAATCATAGACAGTAAGAAGAGTCAGACTTCATTTACTTAAGTCGGCATTGTGCCTTTTGTATTTAATTCCGATGCAATTTCTGTGTTTCATCATCAATAAGAAGGACCAATCTATACAGTAAACCTGGAGTGAAGCATCGGAGTCTATAAATAGTGTCACAGGTTTAGTTCAAAGATAGACAGTAAGAAGAGTCAGTCTCCTTGAACTTAATTCGGCATTGTGCCTTTTGAATTTAATTCCGATGCAATTTCTGCGTTTCATCGCCAATAAGAAGGTCAGAGGGATACAGTAAACCTGAAGTGAAGCATCGGAATCCATAACTAGTGTCACAGGAATGGATCAAAACATAGTCAGTAGGAAGAGTTAGTCTTCTTGTACTTAAGTCGACGTTGTGCCTTTTGTATTTAATTCCGATGCAATTTCTGTGTTTCATCGTCAATAAGAAGGTCCAAGGGATACAGTAAACCTGGAGTGAAGCTTCGGAATCTGTAACTAGTGTCACAGGAACGGTTCAAATCATAGGCAGTAAGAAGAGTCAGTCTTCGTGTACTTCAGTCGGCATTTTGCCTTTTGTATTTAATTGCGATGTAATTTTTGTGTTTCATCGTCAATGAGAAGGTCCAATGGATACAGTAAACCTCAAGTGCAGCATCGATATCTATAACAAGTGTCACAGGAGTCGTTCAAAACGTTGTCAGTAA
The DNA here is from genome assembly GCF_021461385.2 of Schistocerca piceifrons. NCBI lineage: Eukaryota > Metazoa > Arthropoda > Insecta > Orthoptera > Acrididae > Schistocerca > Schistocerca piceifrons. The sequence continues at coordinate 67,116 of NW_025727731.1, forward strand.
GAATAGTCAGTTTTCTTGTACTTAAGTCTGCATAGTGCCTTTTCTATTTAATTCCGATGCTATTTCTGTGTTTCATCGTCAATAAGACGGTCCAAGGGATATAGTAAACCTGGAGTGAAGCATCAGAATCTATAACTAGTGTCAATGGTATGGTTCAAAAAATAGACAGTAAGAAGAGTCAGTCTTCTTGTACTTACGTCGGTATTGTGCCCTTTGTATTTAATTCCGATGCAATTTCTGTGTTTCATCGTCGATAAGAAGGTCAGAGGGATACAGTAAACCTGAAGTGAAGCATCGGAATCTATAGCTAGTGTCACAGGAATGGTTCAAAACATAGTCAGTAAGAAGAGTCAGTCTTCTTGTCCTTAAGTCGGCATTGTGCCTTTTCTATTTAATTCCGATGCAATTTCTGTGTTTCATCGTCAATAAGAAGGTCCAAGGGATACAGTAAACCTGGAGTGAAGCATCGGAATCTATAACCAGTGTCACAGAAATGGTTCAAAACATAGACAGTAAGAAGAGTCAGTCTTTATGTACTTACGTCGACATTGTGCTTTTTCTATTTAATTCCGATGCACTTTCGGTGTTTCATCGTCAATGAGAAGGTCAGAGGGATACAATAAACCTTAAGTGAAGCATCGGAATCTATAACTAGTGTCACAGGAATGGTTCAAACAAAGTCAGTAAGAAGAGTCAGTCTTCCTGTCCTTAAGTCGGCATTGTGCTTTTTGTATTTAATTCCGATGCAATTTCTGTGTTTCATCGACAATAAGAAGGTCTAAGGGATACAGTAAACCTGGAGTGTAGCATCGGAATCTATAAATAGAGTCACAGGAATGGTTCAAAGCATAGACAGTAAGAAGAGAGAGTCTTCGTGTACTTAAGTCGGCATTTTGCATTTTGTATTTAATTCCGATGCAATTTCTGTGTTTCATCGTCAATAAGAAGGTCCAAAGGATACAGTAAACCTGAAGTGAAGCACCGGAATCTATAACTAGTGTCACAGGAATCGTTCAAAACATAGTCAGTTAGAAGAGTCAGTCTTCTTGTACTTAAGTCAGCATAGTGCCTTTTCTATATAATTCCGGTGCAATTTGTGTGTTTCATCTTCAATAAGAAGGTCCAAGGGATTCAGTAAACCTGGAGTGAAGCATCGGAATCTATACCTAGTGTCAATGGTATGATTCAAAACATAGACAGTAAGAAGAGTCAGTCTTCTTCTACTTAAGTCGGCATTGTGCCTTTTGAATTTAATTACGATGCAATTTCTGTGTTTCATCGTCATTATGAAGGTCAGAGGGATACTATAAACCTTAAGTGAAGCATCGGAATCTATAGCTAGTGACACAGGAATAGTTCAAAACATAGTCAGTAAGAAGAGTCAGTCTTCTTGTCCTTATGTCGGCATTGTGCCTTTTATATTTAATTTCGATGCAATTTCTGTGTTTCATCGTCAATATGAAGGTCCAAGGGATACAGTAAACCTGAAGTAAAGAATCGGAATTTATAGCTAGTGTAACAGGAATGGTTCAAACCATAGTCAGAAAGGAGAGTCAGTCTTCTTTGTACTTAAGTCGGCATTGTGCCATTTGTATTTAATTCCGATGCAATTTCTGTGTTTCATCGTCAATAAGAAAGACAGAGGGGTACAGTAAACCTGAAACCCAAAGTGAAGGATCGGAATCAATAGCTAGTGTCACAGGAATGGTTCAAGAAAAGACAGTAAGAAGAGTCAGTCTTCTTGTACTTAATTCTGCTTTGTGCCCTTTGTTTTTAATTCCGATGGAATTTCTGTGTTTCATCGTCAATAAGAAGGTCCAAGGGATACAGTAAACCTGAAGTGAAGCATCGGAATTTATAACTAGTGTCACAGGAATGATTCAAAACATAGACAGTAAGAAGAGTCAGTCTTCTTGTACTTAAGTCGGCATTGTGCCTTTTGTATTTAACTCCGATGCAATTTCTGTGCTTCATCGTCAATAAGAAGGTCACTGGGATACAGTAATCCTGAAGTGAAGCATCGGAATCTATAACTAGTGTCACAGGAATGGTTCAAAACATAATCAGTAAGAATAGTCAGTCTTATTGTACTTAAGTCATCATTGCGCTTTTTCTATTTATTTCTGATACAATTTCTGTGTTTCATCGTCAATATGAAGGTCCAAGGGATACAGTAAACCTGGAGTGAAGCATCGGAATCTATAACTAGTGTCACAGGAATGGTTCAAATCTTACACAGTAAGAAGAGTCAGACTTCTTTTACTTAAGTCAGCATTGTGCCTTTTGTATTTAATTCCGGTGCAATTTCTGTGTTTCATCGTCAATAAGAAGGTCCAAGGGATACAGTAAACCTGGAGTGAAGCATCGGAGTCTATAACTAGTGTCACAGGACTGGTTCAAAAATAGACAGTAAGAAGAGTCAGTCTTCTTGAACTTAAATCGGCATTGTGCCTTTTCTATTTAATTCCGATGCAATTTCTGTGTTACATCGTCAATAAGATGGTCAGAGGGATACAGTAAACCTGAAGTGAAGCATCGGAATCTATAGCTAGTGTCACAGGAATGGTTCAAAACATAGTCAGTTAGAAGAGTCAGTCTTCTTGTCCTTAAGTCGGCATTGTGCCTTATGTAATTAATTCCGATGCAATTTCTGTGTTTCATCGTCAACAAGAAGGTCCAAGGGATACAGTAAACATGGAGTGAAGCATCGAAATCTATAACTAGTGTCACAGGAATGGTTCAAATCATAGACAGTAAGAAGAGTTAGTCTTCTTGTACTTAATTCGGCACTGTGCCTTTTGTATTTAATTCCGATGTAATTTCTGCGTTTCATCGTCAATAAGAAGGTCCTAGGGATACAGTAAACCTCAAGTGAAGCATCAGAATCTACAACGGGTGTCACAGGAATGGTTCAAATCATAGTCAGTAGGAAGAGTCGGTCTTCATGTACTTAAGTCGGCATTGTGCCATTTGTATTTAATTCCGATGCATTTTCTGTGTATCATCGTCAATAAGAAGGTCCAAGGGATACAGTAAACCTGAAGTGAAGGTTGGGAATTAATAACAAGTGTCAAAGGAATGGTTCAAAACATAGTCAGTAAGGAGAGTCAGTCTTCTTGTACTTATGTCGGCATTGTGCCTTTTGTATTTAATTCCGATGCAAATTCTGTGTTTCATCGTTAATACGAAGGACCAAGGGATACACTAAACCTGGAGTGATGCATCGGTATCTATAACTAGTGTCACAGGGATGGTTCAAAACATAGACACTAAGAAGAGTCAGTCTTCTTGTACTTAAGTCGGCATTGTGCCTTTTCTATTAATTCCGATGCAATTTCTATGTTTCATCGTCAATAAGAAGGTCAGAGGGATACAGTAATCCTGAAGTGAAGCATCGGAATCTATAACTAGTGTCACAGGAATGGTTCTAAACATAGTCAGTAAGAAGAGTCAGTCCTCTTGTACTTAAGTCTGCATTGTGCTTTTTCTATTTAATTCCGATGCAATTTCTGTGTTTCATCGTCAATAAGAAGATCAGAGGGATACAATAAACCTGAAGTGAAGCATCGGAATCTATTACTAGTGTCACAGGAATGGTTCAAAACAAAGTCAGTAAGAAGTGTCAGTCTTCTTGTCCTTCAGTCGGTATTGTGCCTTTTGTATTTAATTCCGATGCAATTTCTGTGTTTCATCGTCAATAAGAAGGTCCAAGGGATACAGTAAACCAGGAGTGAAGCATCGGAATCTATAACTAGTGTCACAGGAATTGTTCAAAACATAGACAGTAAGAAGAGTCAGTCTTCTTGTACTTAAGTCGGCATTGTGCCTTTTCTATTTAATTCCGATGCAATTTCTGTGTTTCATCGTCAATAAGAAGGACCGAGGGATACAGTAAACCTGGAGTAAAGCATCGGAGTCTATAACTAGTGTCACAGGACTGGTTCAAAAATAGACAGTAAGAAGAGTCAGTCTTCTTGAACTTAATTCGGCATTGTGCCTTTTGTATTTAATTCCGATGCAATTTCTGTGTTTCATCGTCAATAAGAAGGTCAGAGGGATACAGTAAACCTGAAGTGGAGCATCGGAATCCATAACTAGTGTCACAGGAATGGTTCAAAACATAGTAAGTACGAGGAGTTAGTCTTCTTGTACTTAAGTCGGCATTGTGCCTTTTGTATTTAATTCCGATGCAATTTCTGTGTTTCATCGTCAATAAGAAGGTCCAAGCGATACAGTAAACCTGGAGTGAAGCATCGGAATCTGTAACTAATGTCACAGGAATGGTTCAAATCATAGACAGTAAGAAGAGTCAGTCTTCGTGTACTTCACTCGGCATTTTGCCTTTTGTATTTAATACCGATGCAATTTTTGTGATTCATCGTCAATAAGAAGGTCCAAGGGATACAGTAAACCTGCAGTGAAGCATCGGGATCTATAACTAGTGTCACAGGAATCGTTCAAAACATAGTCAGTTAGAAGAGTCAGTCTTCTTGTACTTAAGTCGGCATAGTGCCTTTTCTATTTAATTCCGATGCAATATCTGTGTTTCATCGTCAATAAGAAGGTCCAAGTTATACAGTAAACCTGAAGTGAAGCATCGGATCTATTACTAGTGGCACAGGAATGGTTCAAAACATAGTAAGAAGAGACAGTCTTGTTGTACTTAAGTCGGCATTCTGCCTTTTCTATCTCATTCGGGATGCAATTTCTGTGTTTCATCGTCAATACGTAGGTCCAAGGGATACAGTAAACCTGGAGTGAAGCATCGGAATCTATAACTAGTGTCACAGGAATGGTTCAAAACATAGACAGTAAGAAGAGTTAGTCTTCTTGTACTTAATTCTGCTTTGTGCCTTTTATATTTAATTTCGATGCAATTTCTGTGTTTCATCGTCAATATGAAGGTCCAAGGGATACAGTAAACCTGAAGTAAAGCATCGGAAATTATAGCTAGTGTCACAGGAATGGTTCAAATCATAGTCAGTAAGGAGAGTCAGTCTTCTTGTACTTAAGTCGGCATTGTGCCTTTTGTATTTAATTCCGATGCAATTTCTGTGTTTCATCGTCAATAGGATGGACAATGGGGTACAGTAAACCTGAAACCTGTAGTGAAGCATCGGAATCAATAGCTAGTGTCACAGGGATGGTTCAAAAAAAAGACAGTAAGAGGAGTCAGTCTTCTTGTACTTAATTCTGCTTTGTGCCCTTTGTATTTAATTCCGGTGCAATTTCTGAGTTTCATCGTCAATAAGAAGGTCCAAGGGATACAGTAAACCTGAAGTGAAGCACCGGAATCTATAACTAGTCTCACAGGAATGGTTCAAACATAGTCAGTAAGAATAGTCAGTCCTATTGTACTTAAGTCATCATTGTGCATTTTCTATTTATTTCTGATGCAATTTCTGTGTTCCATCGTCAATATAAAGGTCCAAGGGATACAGTAAACCTGGAGTGAAGCATCGGAATCTATAACTAGTGTCACAGGAATGGTTCAAAACATAGACAGTAAGAAGAGTTAGTCTTCTTGTACTTAATTCGGCATTGTGCCTTTTGTATTTAATTCCGATGTAATTTCTGTGTTTCATCGTCAATAAGAAGGTCCTAGGGATATAGTAAACCTCAAGTGAAGCAACAGAATCTATAACGGGTGTCACAGGAATGGTTCAAATCATATTCAGTAGGAAGAGCGGTCTTCATGTACTTAAGTCGTCATTGTGCCATTTGTATTTAATTCCGATGCATTTTCTGTGTTTCATCGTCAATAAGAAGTTCCAAGGGATACAGTAAACCTGAAGTGAAGGTTCGGAATTAATAACTAGTGTCACAGGAATTATTCAAAACATAGTCAGTAAGGAGAGTCAGTCTTCTTGTACTTAAGTCGGCATTGTGCCTTTTGTATTTAATTCCGATGCCAATTCTGTGTTTCATCGTTAATAAGAAGGACCAAGGGATACAGTAAACCTGGAGTGATGCATCGGTATCTATAACTAGTGTCACAGGGATGGTTCAAAACATAGCCAGTAAGAAGAGTCAGTCTTCTTGTACTTAAGTCGGCATTGTGCCTTTTCTATTAATCCGATGCAATTTCTGTGTTTCATCGTCAATAAGAAGGTCAGAGGGAACCAGTAATCCTGAAGTTAAGCATCGGAATCTATAACTAGTGTCACAGGAATGGTTCTAAACATAGTCAGTAAGAAGAGTCAGTCCTCTTGTACTTAAGTCTGCATTGTGACTTTTCTATTTAATTCCGATGCAATTTCTGTGTTTCATCGTCAATAAGAAGGTCAGAGGGATACAATAAACCTGAAGTGAAGCATCGGAATCTATAACTAGTGTCACAGGAATGGTTCAAAGCAAAGTCAGTAAGAAGTATCAGTCTTCTTGTCCTTCAGTCGGCATTGTGCCTTTTGTATTTAATTCCGATGCAATTTCTGTGTTTCATCGTCAATAAGAAGGTCCAAGGGATACAGTAAACCTGGAGTGAAGCATCGGAATCTATAACTGGTGTCACAGGAATTGTTCAAAACATAGACAGTAAGAAGAGTCAGTCTTCTTGTACTTAAGTCGGCATTGTGCCTTTTCTATTTAATTCCAATGCAATTTCTGTGTTTCATCGTCAATAAGAAGAACCGAGGGATACAGTAAACCTGGAGTAAAGCATCGGAGTCTATAACTAGTGTCACAGGACTGGTTCAAAAATAGACAGTAAGAAGAGTCAGTCTTCTTGAACTTAATTCGGCATTGTGCCTTTTGTATTTAATTCCGATGCAATTTCTGTGTTTCATCGTCAATAAGAAGGTCAGAGGGATACAGTAAACCTGAAGTGAAGCATCGGAATCCATAACTAGTGTCACAGGAATGGTTCAAAGCATAGTCAGTAAGAGGAGTCAGTCTTCTTGTCCTTATGTCGGCATTGTGCCTTTTGTATTTAATTCCGATGCAATTTCTGTGTTTCATTGTCAATAAGAAGGTCCAAGGTATACAGTAAACCTGAAATGAAGCATCGGATCTATTACTAGTGGCACAGGAATGGTTCAAAACATAGTCAGTAAGAAGAGTCAGTCTTGTTGTACTTAAGTCGGCATTTTGCCTTTTTTATTTAATTCCAATGCAATTTCTGTGTTTCATCGTCAATTCGAAGGTCCAAGGGATACAGTAAACATGCAGTGAAGTATCGTAATCTATAACTAGTGTCAATGGAATGGTTCAAAACATAGTAAGTAAGAAGAGTCAGTCCTCTTGTCCTTAAGTCGGCATTGTGCCTTTTGTAATTAATTCCGATGCAATTTCTGTGTTTCATTGTCAATTAGAAGGTCCAAGGGATACAGTAAACCTGGAGTGAGGCATCGGAATCTATAACTAGTGTTACAGGAATGGTTCAAAACATAGACAGTAAGAAGAGTTAGTCTTCGTGTACTTAATTCTGCTTTGTGCCTTTTATATTTAATTTCGATGCAATTTCTGTGTTTCATCGTCAATACGAAGGTCCATGTGATACAGTAAACCTGAAGTAAAGCATCGGAATTTATAGCTAGTGTCACAGGAATGGTTCAAACCATAGTCAGTAAGGAGAGTCAGTCCTCTTGTACTTAAGTCGGCATTGTGCCTTTTGTATTTAATTCCGATGCAATTTCTGTGTTTCATCGTCAATAGGATGGACAGAGGGGTACAGTAACCTGAAACCTGAAGTGAAGCATCGGAATCAATAGCTAGTGTCACAGGAATGGTTCAAAAAAAAGACAGTAAGAAGAGTCAGTCTTCTTGTACTTAATTCTGCTTTGTGCCCTTTGTATTTAATTCCGATGCAATTTCTGTGTTTCATCGTCAATAAGAAGGTCCACGGGATACAGTAAACCTGCAGTGAAGCATCGGAATCTATAACTAGTGTCACAGGAATGGTTCAAAACATAGTCAGTAAGAATAGTCAGTCTTATTGTACTTAAGTCATCATTGTGCATTTTCTATTTATTTCTGATGCAATTTCTGTGTTTCATCGTCAATATGAAGGTCCAAGGGATACAGTAAACCTGGAGTGAAGCATCGGAATCTATAACTAGTGTCACAGGAATGGTTCAAATCATAGACAGTAAGAAGAGTCAGACTTCTTTTACTTAAGTCGGCATTGTGCCTTTTGTATTTAATTCCGGTGCAATTTCTGTGTTTCTTCGTCAATAAGAAGGTCCAAGGGATACAGTAAACCTGGAGTGAAGCATCGGAGTCTATAACTAGTGTCACAGGACTGGTTCAAAAATAGCCAGTAAGAAGAGTCAGTCTTCTTGAACTGAACTCGGCATAGTGCCTTTTGTATTTAATTCCGATGCAATTTCTGTGTTTTATCGTCAATAAGAAGGTCAGAGGGATACAGTTAACCTGAAGTGAAGCATCGGAATCTATAGCAAGTGTCACAGGAATGGTTCAAAACATAGTCAGTAAGAAGAGTCAGTCTTCTTGTCCTTAAGTCTGCATTGTGCCTTATGTAATTAATTCCGATGCAATTTCTGTGTTTCATCGTCAATAAGAAGGTCCAAGGGATACAGTAAACATGGAGTGAAGCATCGGAATTAATAACTAGTGTCACAGGAATGGTTCAAATCATAGTCAGTAAGGGGAGTCAGTCTTCTTGTACTTAAGTCGGCATTGTGCCTCTTGTATTTAATTCCGATGCAATTTCTGTGTTTCATCGTCAATAAGAAGGACCAAGGGATACAGTAAACCTGGAGTAAAGCATCGGAATCTATAACTAGTGTCACAGGGATGGTTCAAAACATAGACAGCAAGAAGAGTCAGTCTTCTTGTACTTAAGTCGGCATTGTAACTTTTCTATTTAATTCCGATGCAATTTCTGTGTTTCATCGTCAAAAAGAAGGTCAGAGGAATACAGTAAACCTGAAGTGAAGCATCGGAATCCATAACTAGTGTCACAGGAATGGTTCAAAACATAGTCAGTAAGAAGAGTTAGTCTTCTTGTACTTAAGTCGGCATAGTGCCATTTGTATTTAACTCCGATGCAATTTCTGTGTTTCATCGTCAATGAGACGGTCACTGGGATACAGTAATCCTGAAGTGAAGCATCGGAATCTATAACTGGAGTCACAGGAATGTTTTAAAACATAGTCAGTAAGAATAGTCAGTCTTCTTGTACTTAAGTCTTCATTGTGCCTTTTGTATGTAATTACGATGCAGTTTCTGTGTTTCATCGTCATTAAGTTGGTCAGAGGGATACAGTAAACCTGAAGTGAAGCATCGGAATATATAGCTAGTGTCACAGGAATGGTTCAAAACATAGTCAGTAAGAAGAGTCAGTCTTCTTGTCCTTAAGACGGCATTGTGCCTTTTGTATTTAATTCCGATGCAATTTCTGTGTTTCATCGTCAATAAGAAGGTCAGAGGGATATAATAAACCTGATGTGAAGCATCGGAATGTTTAACGAGTGTCACAGGAATGGTTCATAACAAAGTCAGTAAGAAGAGTCAGTCTTCTTGTACTTAATTCTCCTTTGTGCCTTTTGTATTTAATTACGATGCAGTTTCTGTGTTTCATCGTCAATAAGAAGGGCCAGGCGATACAGTAAACCTGAAGTAAAGCATCAGAATTTATAACTAGTGTCACAGGAATGGTTCAAAATATAGACAGTAAGAAGGGTCAGTCTTCTTGTACTTAAGTCGGCATTGTGCCTTTAGTAATTAACTCCGATGCAATTTCTGTGTTTCATCGTCAATAAGAAGGTCAGAGGGATCCAGTAAACCTGAAGTGAAGCATTGGAATTATATCTAGAGTCACAGAAATGGATCAAAACATAGTCAGTAAGAGGAGTTAGTCTTCTTTTAGTTAAGTCGGCGTTGTGCCTTTTGTATTTAATTCCGATGCAATTTCTGTGTTTCATCATCAATAAGAAGGTCCAAGGGATACAGTAAACCTGGAGTGAGGCATCGGAATCTGTAACTAGTGGCACAGGAATGGTTCAAATCATAGACAGTAAGAAGAGTCAGTCTTCTTGTACTTAATTCGGCATTGTGCATTTTGTATTTAATTCCGATGCAATTTCTGTGTTTCATCGTCAATAAGAAGGTCCAAGGGATACAGTAGACCTCAAGTGAAGCATCGGAATCTATAACGGGTGTCACAGGAATGGTTCACACATAGTCAGTAGGAAGAGTCGGTCTTCATGTACTTAAGTCGGCATTGTGCCTTTTGTATTTAATTCCGATGCATTTTCTGTGTTTCATCGTCAATAAGAGGGTCCAAGGGATACAGTAAACATGGAGTGAAGCATCGGAATCTATAACTAGTGTCACAGGAATGGTTCAAAACATAGACAGTAAGAAGAGTTAGTCTTCTTGTACTTAATTCGGCATTGTGCCTTTTGTATTTAATTCCGATGTAATTTCTGTGTTTCATCGTCAATAAGAAGGTCCTAGGGATACAGTAAACCTCAAGTGAAGCATCAGAATCTATAACGGGTGTCACAGGAATGGTTCAAATCATACTCAGTAGGAAGAGTCGGTCTTCATGTACTTAAGTGGGCATTGTGCCATTTGTATTTAATTCTGATGCATTTTCTGTGTTTCATCGTCAATAAGAAGGTCCAAGGGATACAGTAAACCTGAAGTGAAGGTTCGGAATTAATAACTAGTGTCACAGGAATGGTTCAAAACATTGTCAGTAAGGAGAGTCAGTCTTCATATACTTAGGTCGGCATTGTGCCTTTTGTATTTAATTCCGATGCAAATTCTGTGTTTCATCGTTAATAAGAAGGACCAAGGGATACAGTAAACCTGGAGTGATGGATCGGTATCTATAACTAGTGTCACAGGGATGGTTCAAAACATAGACAGTAAGAAGAGTCAGCCTTCTTGTACTTAAGTCGGCATTGTGCATTTTCTATTTAATTCCGATGCAATTTCTGTGTTTCATCGTCAACAAGAAGGTCAGTGGGATACATTAATCCTGAAGTGAAGCATCGGAATCTATAACTTTTGTCACAGGAATGGTTCAAAACAAAGTCAGTAAGAAGTGTCAGTCTTCTTATCCTTCAGTCGGCATTGTGCTTTTTGTATTTAATTCCGATGCAATTTCTGTGTTTCATCTTCAATAAGAAGGTCAGAGGGATACAGTAAACCTGAAGTGAAGCATCAGAATCCATAACTGGTGTCACAGGAATGGTTCAAAACATAGTCAGTAAGAAGAGTTAGTCTTCTTGTACTTAAGGCGGCATAGTGCCATTTGTATTTGACTCTGATGCAATTTCTGTGTTTCATCGTCAATAAGAAGGTCACTGGGATACAGTAATCCTGAAGTGAAGCATCGGAATCTATAACTAGTGTCACAGGAATGTTTTAAAACATAGTCAGTAAGAATAGTCAGTCTTCTTGTACTTAAGTCTTCATTGTGCCCTTTGTATGTAATTACGATGCAGTTTCTGTGTTTCATCGTCATTAAGTTAGTCAGAGGGATACAGTAAACCTGAAGTGAAGCATCGGAATATATAGCTAGTGTCACAGGAATGGTTCAAAACATAGTCAGTAAGAAGAGTCAGTCTTCTTGTCCTTAAGTCGGCATTGTGCCTTTTGTATTTAATTCCGATGCAATTTCTGTGTTTCATCGTCAAAAAGAAGGTCAGAGGGATACAGTAAACCTGAAGTGAAGCATCGGAATCCATAACTAGTGTCGCAGGAATGGTTCAGAACATAGTCAGTAAGATGAGTCGGTCTTCATGTACGTACGTCGGCATTGTGCCTTTTCCATTTAATTCCGATGCAATTTCTGTGTTTCATCGTCAATAAGAAGGTCGAAGGGATACAGTAAACCTGGAGGGAAGCATCGGAATCTATAACTAGTGTCACAGGAATGGTTCAAATCATAGACAGTAAGAAGAGTCAGTCTTCTTATACTTACGTCGACATTGTGCCTTTTCTATTTAATTCCGATGCAATTTCTGTGTTTCATCGTCAATAAGAAGGTCAGAGGGATACAATAAACCTGAAGTGAAGCATCGGAACCTATAACTTGTGTCATAGGATTGGATCAAAGCAAAGTCAGTAAGAAGAGTCAGTCTTCTTGTTCTTAAGTTGGCATTGTGCCTTTTGTATTTAATTACTATGCAATTTCTGTGTTTCATCGTCAATAAGAAGGTCCAAGGGATACAGTAAACCTGAGGTGAAGCATCGGAATCTATAACTAGTGTCACAGGAATGGTTCAAAACATAGTCAGTAAGAAGAGTCAGTCTTCTTGTCCTGAAGTCGGCATTGTGCCTTTTGTATTTAATTCCGTAGCAATTTCTGTGCTTCATCGTCAATAGGAAGGACCAAGGGATACAATAAACCTGGAGTGAAGCATCGGAATCGATAACTAGTGTCACAGGAGTGGTTCAAAGCATAGACAGTAAGAAGAGTCAGAATTCTTGTACTTAATTCTGCATTGTGCCTTTTGTATTTAATTCCGATGCAATTTCTGTGTTTTATCGTCAATAAGAAGGTTCAAGGGATACAGTAAAACTGAAGTGAAGCATCGGAATTTGTATCTAGTGTCACACGAATGGTTCAAAACATAGTCAGTAAGGAAAGTCAGTCTTCTTGTACTTAAATCGGCATTGTGCCATTTGTATTTAATTCCGATGCAATTTCTGTGTTTCATCGTCAATAAGAAGGACCAAGGGATACAGTAAACCTGGAGTGAAGCATCGGAATCTAAAAGTAGTGTCACAGGGATGTTTCACAACATAGACAGTAAGAAGCGTCTGTCTTCTTGTACTTAAGTCGGCACTGTGCCTTTTCTATTTAATTCCGATGCAATTTCTGTGTTTCTTCGTCAACAAGAAGGTCAGAGGGATACAGTAATCCTGAAGTGAAGCATCGGAATCTATAACTAGTGTCACAGGAATGGTTCAAAGCATAGTCAGTAACAAGAGTCAGTCGTCTTGTACTTAAGTCGCCATTGTGCCTTTTCTATTTAAATTTGATGCAATCTCTGTGTTTCATCGTCAATAAGAAGGTTTAAATGATACAGTAAACCTGGAGTGAAGCATCGGAATCTCTAACTGGTGTCACTGGAATGTTTCAAAACATATACAGTAAGAAGAGTCAGCCTTCTTGTACTTACGTCGACATTGTGCCTTTTCTATTTAATTCCGATGCAATTTCTGTGCTTCATAATCAATAAGAAGGTCAAAGGGATACAATAAACCTGAATCGAAGCATCGGAATCTATAACTAGTGTCACAGGAATGGTTCAAAACAAAATCAGTAAGAAGAGTCAGTCTACTTGTCCTTTAGTCGGCATTGTGCCTTTTGTATTTAATTCCGATGCACTTATTGTGTTTCATCGTCAATAAGAAGGTCAGAGGGGTACACTAAACCTGGAGTGAAGCATCAGAATCTATAACTAGTGTCAATGGAATGGTTCAAAGCATAGACAGTAAGAAGAGTCAGTGTTCTTGTACTTAAGTCGGCATTGTGCCTTTTGTATTTAATTCCGATGCAATTTCTGTGTTTCATCGTCAATAAGAAGGTCAGAGGGGTAAAGTAAACCTGAAGTGAAGTATCGGAATCTATAGCTAGTGTCACAGGAATGGTTCAAAACATAGTCCGTAAGAAGAGTCAGTCTTCTTGTCCTTAAGTCGGCGTTGTGCCTTTTGCATTTAATTCCAATGCAATTTCTGTGTTTCATCGTCTATAAGAAGGTCCAAGTTATCCAGTAAACCTGGAGTGAAGCTTCGGAATCTGTAACTTGTGTCACAGGAATGGTTCAAAACGTAGGAAGTAAGAAGAGTCAGTCTCCTTGTACTTAATTCTGCACTGTGCCTTTTGTATTTAATTCCGATGCAATTTCTGTGTTTCATCGTCATTAAGAAGGACCAAGGGATACAGTAAACCTGGAGTGAAGCATCGGAATCAATAACTAGTGACACAGGGATGGTTCAAAACATAGGCAGTAAGAAGAGTCAGTCTTCTTGTACTTAAGTCGGCATTGTGCCTTTTGTACTTAACTCCGATGCAATTTCTGTGTTTCATCGTCAATAAGAAGGTCAGAGGGATATATTCATCCTGAAGTGAAGCATCGGCATCTATAACTAGTGTCACAGGAATGGTTCAAAACATAGTTAGTAAGAATAGTCAGTCTTCTTGTACTTAAGTCATCATTGTGCATTTTCTGTTTAATTCTGATGCAATTTCTGTGTTTCATCGTCAATATAAATGTCCAAAGGATACAGTAAACCTGGAGTGAAGCATCGGAATCTATAACTAGTGTCACAGGAATGGTTCAAGTCATAGACAGTAAGAAGAGTCAGATCTCTTTTACTTAAGTCGGCATTGTGCCTTTTGCATTTAATTCCGATGCAATTTCTGTGTTTCATCGTCAATAAGAAGGTCCAAGGGATACAGTAAACCTGGAGTGAAGCATCGGAGTCTGTAACTAGTGTCACAGGACTGGTCCAAAAATAGACAGTAAGAAGGGTCAGTCTTCTTAAACTTAAGTCGGCATTGTAACTTTTCTATTTAATTCCGATGCAATTTCTGTGCTTCATCGTCAATAACAAGGTCCAATGGATACAGTAAACATGAAGTGAAGCATCGGAATTTATAACCAGTGTCACAGGAATGGTTCAAATCTTAGTCAGTAAGAAGAGTCAGTCTTCGTGTACTTAAGTCAGCATTTTAATTGTTGTATTAATTCCGATGCAATTTCTGTGTTTCATCGTCAATAAGAAGGTCCAAGGGATAGAGTAAACCTGGAGTGAAGCATCGGAATCTATAAGTAGTGTCAATGGAATGATTCAAAACTTAGACAGTAAGAAGAGTCAGTCTTCTTGTACTTAAGTCGGCATTGTGCCTTTTGTATTTAATTCCGATGCATTTTCTGTGTTTCATTGTCAATAAGAAGGTCCAAGGGATACAGTAAACATGAAGTGAAGCATCGGAATTTATAACCAGTGTCACAGGAATGGTTCAAATCTTAGTCAGTAAGGAGAGTCAGTCTTCTTGTACTTAAGTCGGCATTGTGCCTTTTTTATTTAATTCCGATGCAATTTTTGTGTTTCATCGTCAATAAGAAGGACCATGGGATACAGTAAAACTGGAGCGAAGCGTCGGAATCTATACCTAGTGTCACAGGGATGGTTCAAATCATAGACAGTAAGAAGAGTCAGTCTTCTTGTACTTAAGTCGGCATTGTGTCTCTTCTATTTAATTCCGATGCAATTTCTGTGTTTCATAGTCAATAAGAAGGTCAGAGGGATACAGTAATCCTGAAGTGAAGCATCGGAATCTATAACTAGTGTCACAGGAATGGTTCAAAACATAGTCAGAAAGTAGTGTCAGTCTTCTTGTACTTAAGTCGGCATTGTGTCTTTTCTATTTAATTCCGATGCAATTTCTGTGTTTCATCGTCAATAAGAAGGTCAGAGGGATACAATAAACCTGAAGTGATGCATCGGAATCTATAACTAATGTCACAGGAATGGTTCAAAGCAAAGTCAGTAAGAAGATTCAGTCTTCTTGTCCTTAAGTCGGCATTGTGGCTTTTGTATTTAATTCCGATGCAATATCTGTGTTTCATCGTCAATAAGAAGGTCCAAGGGATACAGTAAACCTGGAGTGAAGCATCAGAATATTTAACTAGTGTCACAGGAATGGTACAAAGCATAGACAGTAAGGAGAGTCAGTCTTCTTGTACTTAATTCTGCTTTGTGCATTTTGTAATTAATTTCCATGCAATTTCTGTGTTTCATCGTCAATAAGAAGGTCCAAGGGATACAGTAAACCTGAAGTGATGCATCGGAATTAATAACTAGTGTCACAGGAATGGTTCAAAAGCATAGTCAGTAAGAAGAGTCAGCCTTCTTGTACTTAAGTCATCATTGTGCCTTTTGTATTTAATTCCGATGCAATTTCTGTGTTTCATCGTCAATAAGAAAGACCAAGGGATACAGGAAACCTGGAGTGAAGCATCGGAATCTAAACTAGTGTCACAAGGATGGTTCAAAACATAGACAGTAAGAAGAGTCAGTCTTCTTGTACTTAAGTCGGCATTGTTCCTTTTCTATTTAATTCCGATGCAATTTCTGTGTTTCATCGTCAATAAGAAGGTCAGAGGGATACAGTAATCCTTAAGTGAAGCATCGAAATCTATAACTAGTGTCACAGGAATGGTTCAAAACAGAGTCAGTAAGAAGAGTCAGTCTTCTTAGACTTAAGTCGGCATTGTGCCTTTTGTATTTAATTACGATGCAATTTCTGTGTTTCATCGTCAATAAAAAGGTCCAAGGGATACAGTAAACCTGAGGTGAAGTATCGGAATCTATAACTAGTGTCACAGGAATGGTTCAAAACATAGTCAGTAAGAAGAGTCAGTCTTCTTGTCCTTAAGTCGGCATTGTGCCTTTTGTATTTAATTCAGTAGCAATTTCTGTGCTTCATCGTCAATAAGAAGGACCAAGGGATACTATAAACCTGGAGTGAAGCATCGGAATCGATAACTGGTGTTACAGGAGTGGTTCAAAGCATAGACAGTAAGAAGAGTCAGAATTCTTGTACTTAATTCTGCATTGTGCCTTTTGTATTTAAATCCGATGCAATTTCTGTGTTTTATCGTCAATAAGAAGGTCCAAGGGATACAGTAAAACTGAAGTGAAGCATCGGAATTTGTAACTAGTGTCACAGGAATGGTTCAAAACATAGTCAGTAAGGAAAGTCAGTCTTCTTGTACTTAAATCGGCATTGTGCCTTTTCTATTTAATTTTGATGCAATCTCTGTGTTTCATCATCAATAAGAAGGTTTAAATGATACAGTAAACCTGGAGTGAAGCATCGGAATCTCTAACTGGTGTCACAGGAATGTTTCAAAGCATATACAGTAAGAAGAGTCAGTCTTCTTGTACTTACGTCGACATTGTGCCTTTTCTATTTAATTCCGATGCAATTTCTGTGCTTCATAATCAATAAGAAGGTCAAAGGGATACAATAAACCTGAATCGAAGCATCGGAATCTATAACTAGTGTCACAGGAATGGTTCAAAACAAAGTCAGTAAGAAGAGTCAGTCTACTTGTCCTTTAGTCGGCATTGTGCCTTTTGTATTTAGTTCCGATGCACTTATTGTGTTTCATCGTCAATAAGAAGGTCAGAGGGGTACACTAAACCTGGAGTGAAGCATCAGAATCTATAACTAGTGTCAATGGAATGGTTCAAACATAGACAGTAAGAAGAGTCAGTGTTCTTGTACTTAAGTCGGCATTGTGCCTTTTGCATTTAATTCCAATGCAATTTCTGTGTTTCATCGTCTATAAGAAGGTCCAAGTTATCCAGTAAACCTGAAGTGAAGCTTCGGAATCTGTAACTTGTGTCACAGGAATGGTTCAAAACGTAGAAAGTAAGAAGGGTCAGTCTCCTTGTACTTAATTCTGCACTGTGCCTTTTGTATTTAATTCCGATGCAATTTCTGTGTTTCATCGTCATTAAGAAGGACCAAGGGATACAGTAAACCTGGAGTGAAGCATCGGAATCAATAACTAGTGACACAGGGATGGTTCAAATCATAGGCAGTAAGAAGAGTCAGTCTTCTTGTACTTAAGTCGGCATTGTGCCTTTTGTACTTAACTCCGATGCAATTTCTAAGTTTCATCGTCAATAAGAAGGTCAGAGGGATATATTCATCCTGAAGTGAAGCATCGGCATCTATAACTAGTGTCACAGGAATGGTTCAAAACATAGTTAGTAAGAATAGTCAGTCTTCTTGTACTTAAGTCATCATTGTGCATTTTCTGTTTAATTCTGATGCAATTTCTGTGTTTCATCGTCAATATGAATGTCCAAAGGATACAGTAAACCTGGAGTGAAGCATCGGAATCTATAACTAGTGTCACAGGAATGGTTCAAGTCATAGACAGTAAGAAGAGTCAGATCTCGTTTACTTAAGTCGGCATTGTGCCTTTTGTATTTAATTCCGATGCAATTTCTGTGTTTCATCGTCAATAAGAAGGTCCAAGGGATACAGTAAACATGAAGTGAAGCATCGGAATTTATAACTAGTGTCACAGGAATGGTTCAAATCTTAGTCAGTAAGGAGAGTCAGTCTTCTTGTACTTAAGTCGGCATTGTGCCTTTTGTATTTAATTCCTATGCAATTTTTGTGTTTCATCGTCAATAAGAAGGACCATGGGATACAGTAAAACTGGAGTGAAGCGTCGGAATCTATACCTAGTGTCACAGGGATGGTTCAAATCATAGACAGTAAGAAGAGTCAGTCTTCTTGTACTTAAGTCGGCATTGTGTCTCTTCTACTTAATTCCGATGCAATTTCTGTGTTTCATCGGCAATAAGAATTTCAGAGGGATACAGTAATCCTGAAGTGAAGCATCGGAATCTATAACTAGTGTCACAGGAATGGTTCAAAACATAGTCAGAAAGTAGTGTCAGTCTACTTGTACTTAAGTCGGTATTGTGTCTTTTCAATTTAATTCCGATGCAATTTCTGTGTTTCATCGTCAATAAGAAGGTCAGAGGGATACAATAAACCTGAAGTGATGCATCGGAATCTATAACTAATGTCACACGAATGGTTCAAAGCAAAGTCAGTAAGAAGATTCAGTCTTCTTGTCCTTAAGTCGGCATTGTGCCTTTTGTATTTAATTCCGATGCAACATCTGTGTTTCATCGTCAATAAGAAGGTCCAAGGGATACAGTAAACCTGGAGTGAAGCATCGGAATCTTTAACTAGTGTCACAGGAATGCTTCAAAGCATAGACAGTAAGAAGAGTCAGTCTTCTTGTACTTAATTCTGCTTTGTGCATTTTGTAATTAATTTCCATGCAATTTCTGTGTTTCATCGTCAATAAGAAGGTCCAAGGGATACAGTAAACCTGAAGTGATGCATCGGAATTAATAACTAGTGTCACAGGAATGGTTCAAAACATAGTCAGTAAGGAGAGTCAGCCTTCTTGTACTTAAGTCATCATTGTGCCTTTTGTATTTAATTCCGATGCAATTTCTGTGTTTCATCGTCAATAAGAAAGACCAAGGGATACAGAAAACCTGGAGTGAAGCATCGGAATCTAAACTAGTGTCACAAGGATGGTTCAAAACATAGACAGTAAGAAGAGTCAGTCTTTTTGTACTTAAGTCGGCATTGTTCCTTTTCTATTTAATTCCGATGCAATTTCTGTGTTTCATCGTCAATAAGAAGGTCAGAGGGATACAGTAATCCTTAAGTGAAGCATCGAAATCTATAACTAGTGTCACAGGAATGGTTCAAAACATAGTCAGTAAGAAGAGTCAATCTTCTTAGACTTAAGTCGGCATTGTGCCTTTTCTATTTAATTCCGATGCAATTTCTGTGTTTCATCGTCAATAAGAAGGTCCAAGGGATACAGTAAACCTGGAGTGAAACATCGGAATCTATAACTAGTGTCACAGGAATGGTTCAAAACATAGAGAGTAAGAAGAGTCAGTCATCTTATACTTACGTTGACATTGTGCCTTTTCTATTTAATTCCGATGCAATTTCTGTGTTTCATCGTCAATAAGAAGGTCAGAGGGATACAATAAACCTGAAGTGAAGCATCGGAATCTATAAAATGTGTCACAGGAATGGTTCAAAACATAGTCAGTAAGAAGAGTCAGTCTTCTTGTCCTTAAGTCGGCATTGTGCCTTTTGTATTTTATTCCGTAGCAATTTCTGTGCTTCATCGTCAATAAGAAGGTCCAAGGGATACAATAAACCTGGAGTGAAGCATCGGAATCGATAACTAGTGTCACAGGAATGGTTCAAAACATAGTCAGTAAGGAGAGTCAGTCTTCTTGTACTTAAATCGGCATTGTGCCATTTGGATTTAATTCCGATGCAATTTCTGTGTTTCATCGTCAATAAGAAGGACCAAGGGATACATTAAACCTGGAGTGAAGCATCGGAATCTAAAACTAGTGTCACAGGGATGTTTCACAACATAGACAGTAAGAAGCGTCAGTCTTCTTGTACTTAAGTCGGCACTGTGCCTTTTCCATTTAATTCCGATGCAATTTCTGTGTTTCTTCGTCAACAAGAAGGTCAGAGGGATACAGTAATCCTGAAGTGAAGCATCGGAATCTATAACTAGTGTCACAGGAATGGTTCAAAGCATAGTCAGTAACAAGAGTCAGTCTTCTTGTACTTAAGTCGCCATTGTGCCTTTTCTATTTAATTTTGATGCAATCTCTGTGTTTCATCGTCAATAAGAAGGTTTAAATGATACAGTAAACCTGGAGTGAAGCATCGGAATCTCTAACTGGTGTCACAGGAATGTTTCAATACATATACAGTAAGAAGAGTCAGTCTTCTTGTACTTACGTCGACATTGTGCCTTTTCTATTTAATTCCGATGCAATTTCTGTGCTTCATAATCAATAAGAAGGTCAAAGGGATACAATAAACCTGAATCGAAGCATCGGAATCTATAACTAGTGTCACAGGAATGGTTCAAAGCAAAGTCAGTAAGAAGAGTCAGTCTACTTGTCCTTTAGTCGGCATTGTGCCTTTTGTATTTAATTCCGATGCACTTATTGTGTTTCATCGTCAATAAGAAGGTCAGAGGGGTACACTAAACCTGGAGTGCAGCATCAGAATCTATAACTAGTGTCAATGGAATGGTTCAAACATAGACAGTAAGAAGAGTCAGTGTTCTTGTACTTAAGTCGGCATTGTGCCTTTTGCATTTAATTCTAATGCAATTTCTGTGTTTCATCGTCTATAAGAAGGTCCAAGTTATCCAGTAAACCTGGAGTGAACCTTCGGAATCTGTAACTTGTGTCACAGGAATGGTTCAAAACGTAGAAAGTAAGAAGGGTCAGTCTCCTTGTACTTAATTCTGCACTGTGCCTTTTGTATTTAATTCCGATGCAATTTCTGTGTTTCATCGTCATTAAGAAGGACCAAGGGATACAGTAAACCTGGAGTGAAGCATCGGAATCAATAACTAGTGTCACAGGAATGGTTCAAGTCATAGACAGTAAGAAGAGTCAGATCTCGTTTACTTAAGTCGGCATTGTGCCTTTTGTATTTAATTCCGATGCAATTTCTGTGTTTCATCGTCAATAAGAAGGTCCAAGGGATACAGTAAACATGAAGTGAAGCATCGGAATTTATAACTAGTGTCACAGGAATGGTTCAAATCTTAGTCAGTAAGGAGAGTCAGTCTTCTTGTACTTAAGTCGGCATTGTGCCTTTTGTATTTAATTCCTATGCAATTTTTGTGTTTCATCGTCAATAAGAAGGACCATGGGATACAGTAAAACTGGAGTGAAGCGTCGGAATCTATACCTAGTGTCACAGGGATGGTTCAAATCATAGACAGTAAGAAGAGTCAGTCTTCTTGTACTTAAGTCGGCATTGTGTCTCTTCTACTTAATTCCGATGCAATTTCTGTGTTTCATCGTCAATAAGAATTTCAGAGGGATACAGTAATCCTGAAGTGAAGCATCGGAATCTATAACTAGTGTCACAGGAATGGTTCAAAACATAGTCAGAAAGTAGTGTCAGTCTTCTTGTACTTAAGTCGGTATTGTGTCTTTTCTATTTAATTCCGATGCAATTTCTGTGTTTCATCGTCAATAAGAAGGTCAGAGGGATACAATAAACCTGAAGTGATGCATCGGAATCTATAACTAATGTCACAGGAATGGTTCAAAGCAAAGTCAGTAAGAAGATTCAGTCTTCTTGTCCTTAAGTCGGCATTGTGCCTTTTGTATTTAATTCCGATGCAACATCTGTGTTTCATCGTCAATAAGAAGGTCCAAGGGATACAGTAAACCTGGAGTGAAGCATCGGAATCTTTAACTAGTGTCACAGGAATGGTTCAAAGCATAGACAGTAAGAAGAGTCAGTCTTCTTGTACTTAATTCTGCTTTGTGCATTTTGTAATTAATTTCCATGCAATTTCTGTGTTTCATCGTCAATAAGAAGGTCCAAGGGATACAGTAAACCTGAAGTGATGCATCGGAATTAATAACTAGTGTCACAGGAATGGTTCAAAACATAGTCAGTAAGGAGAGTCAGCCTTCTTGTACTTAAGTCATCATTGTGCCTTTTGTATTTAATTCCGATGCAATTTCTGTGTTTCATCGTCAATAAGAAAGACCAAGGGATACAGCAAACCTGGAGTGAAGCATCGGAATCTAAACTAGTGTCACAAGGATGGTTCAAAACATAGACAGTAAGAAGAGTCAGTCTTCTTGTACTTAAGTCGGCATTGTTCCTTTTCTATTTAATTCCGATGCAATTTCTGTGTTTCATCGTCAATAAGAAGGTCAGAGGGATACAATAAACCTGAAGTGAAGCATCGGAATCTATAAAATGTGTCACAGGAATGGTTCAAAACATAGTCAGTAAGAAGAGTCAGTCTTCTTGTCCTTAATTCGGCATTGTGCCTTTTGTATTTTATTCCGTAGCAATTTCTGTGTTTCATCGTCAATAAGAAGGTCCAAGGGATACAGTAAACCTGGAGTGAAGCATCGGAGTCAGTAACTAGTGTCACAGGACTGGTTCAAAAATAGACAGTAAGAAGGGTCAGTCTTCTTAAACTTAAGTCGGCATTGCAACTTTTCTATTTAATTCCGATGTAATTTCTGTGCTTCATCGTCAATAACAAGGTCCAATGGATACAGTAAAGCTGGAGTGAAGCATCGGAATCTATAACTAGTGTCAATGGAATGGTTCAAAACATAGACAGTAAGAAGAGTCAGTCTTCTGGTACTTAAGTCAGCATTGTGCCCTATTGTATTCAATTTCGATGCAATTTCTGTGTTTCATCGTCTATAAGAAGGTCAAAGGGATACAGTAAAACTGAGGTGATGCATCGGAATCTATAGCTAGTGTCACAGGAATGGTTCAAAGCATAGTCAGTAAGAAGAGTAGGTATTCTTGTCCTTAAGTCGGCATTCTGCCTTTTGTATTTAATTCCGATGCAATTTCTGTGTTTCATCGTCTATAACAAGGACCAAGGGATACTGTAAACCTGAAGTGAAGCATCGGAATCTATAACTAGTGTCACAGGGATGGTTCAAACATAGACAGTAAGAAAAGTCAGTCTTCTTGTACCTAAGTCGGCATTGTGCCTTTTCTATCTTATTCCGATGCAATTTCTGTCTTTCATCGTCAATAAGAAGGTCAGAGGGATACAGTAATCCTGAAGTGAAGCATCGGAATCCGTAACTAGTGTTACAGGAATGGTTCAAAACATAGTCAGTAAGAAGAGTCAGTCTTCTTGTACTTAACTCGGCATTGTGCCTTTTCTATTTAATTCCGATGCAATTTCTATGTTTCATCGTCAATAAGAAGGTCCAAGGGAAACAGTAAACCTGGAGTGAAGCATCGGAATCTATAACTAGTGTCACAGGAATGGTTCAAATCATAGACAGTAAGAAGAGTCAGTCTTCTTCTACTTAAGACGACATTGTGACTTTTCAATTTAATTCCGATGCAATTTCTGTGTTACTCCGTCAGTAAGAAGGTCAGAGGGATACAATAAACCTGAAGTGAAGCATCGCAATCTATAACTAGTGTCACAGGAATGGTTCAAAATAAAGTCAGTAAGAAGAGTTAGTCTTCATGTGCTTAAGTCGGCATTGTGCCTTTTGTATTTAATTCCGATGCAATTTCTGTGTTTCGTCGTCAATAAGAAGGTCCAAGGGATACAGTAAACCTGGAGTGAAGCATCGGAAACTATAACTAGTGTCACAGGAATGGTTCAAATCATAGACGGTAAGAAGAGTCAGTCTTCTTGTACTTAAGTCGACATTGTGACTTTTCTATTTAATTCCGATGCAATTTCTGTGTTTCTTCGTCAGTAAGAAGGTCAGAGGGATACAATAAACATTAAGTGAAGCATGGGAATCTATAACTAGTGTCACAGGAATGGTTCAAAACAAAGTCAGTAAGTAGAGTCAGTCTCCTTGTACTTAACTCGGCATTGTGCCTTTTCTATTTAAATCCGATGCAATTTCTGTGTTTCATCGTCAATAAGTCGGCATTGTGCATTTTTTATTTAATTCCGTTGAAATTGCTGTGTTTCATCGTCAATAAGAAGGTCCAAGGGATACAGTAAACCTGGAGAGTAGCATCGGAATCTATAACTAGTGTCACAGGAATGGTTCAAAACATAGACAGTAACAAGAGTCAGTCTTCGTGTACTTAACTCGGCATTTTGATTGTTGTATTTAATTCCGATGCAATATCTGTGTTTCATCGTCAATAAGAAGGTCAGAGCGATACAGTAAACCTGAAGTTAAGCATCGGAATCCATAACTAGTGTCACAGGAATGGTTCGAAACATAGTCAGTAAGAAGAGTAAGTCTTCTTGTACTTAAGTCGGCATTGTGCCTTTTGTATTTAATTCCGTTGCAATTTCTGTGTTTCATCGTCAATAAGAAGGTCCAAGGGATACAGTAAACCTGGAGTGAAGCAACGGAAGCCATAACTAGTGTCACAGGGACGGTTCAAAACATAAACAGTAAGATGAGTCAGTATTCTTGTACTTAATTCGGCATTGTGCTTTTTGTATTTATTTCGAATGCAATTTCTGTGCTTCCTCGTCACTAAGACGGTGAGAGAGATACAGTAATCCAGAAATTAAGCATCGGAATCTATAACTAGTGTCACAGGAATGGTTCAAAGCATAGTCAGTAAGAAGAGTCAGTCTTCTTGTAGTTAAGTCGGCATTGTGCCTTTTGTTTTGAATTCCGATGCAATTTCTGTGTTTCATCGTCAATAAGAAGGTCCAAGGGATACAGTAAACCCGAAGTGAAGCATCGGAATCTATAACTAGTGTCACAGGAATGGTTCAAACATAGACAGTAGGAAGAGTCAGTCTTCTAGTACTTAAGTCGGCATTGTATCTTTTCTATTTAATTCCGATGCAATTTCTGTATTTCATCGTCAATAAGGCGGTCAGAGGGATACAGTAAACCTGAAGTGAAGCATCGGAATCTATAACTAGTGTCACAGGAATGTTTCAAAACATAGTCAGTAAGAAGAGTCAGTCTTCTTGTACTTAAGTCGGCATTGTGCCTTTTGTATTTAATTCCGATGCAATTTCTGTGTTTCATCGACAATAAGAAGGTCAGAGGGATACAGTAAACCTGAAGTGAAGCATCGGAATCTATAGCTAGTGTCACAGGAATGGTTGAAAACATAGTCAGTAAGAAGAGTCAGTCTTCTTGTAGTTAAGTCGGCATTGTGCCTTTTGTTTTGAATTCCGATGCAATTTCTGTGTTTCATCGTCAATAAGAAGGTCCAAGGGATACAGTAAACCCGAAGTGAAGCATCGGAATCTATAACTAGTGTCACAGGAATGGTTCAAAACATAGACAGTAGGAAGAGTCAGTCTTCTAGTACTTAAGTCGGCATTGTATCTATTCTATTTAATTCCGATGCAATTTCTGTATTTCATCGTCAATAAGGCGGTCAGAGGGATACAGTAAACCTGAAGTGAAGCATCGGAATCTATAACTAGTGTCACAGGAATGTTTCAAAACATAGTCAGTAAGAAGAGTCAGTCTTCTTGTACTTAAGTCGGCATTGTGCCTTTTGTATTTAATTCCGATGCAATTTCTGTGTTTCATCGACAATAAGAAGGTCAGAGGGATACAGTAAACCTGAAGTGAAGCATCGGAATCTATAGCTAGTGTCACAGGAATGGTTGAAAACATAGTCAGTAAGAAGAGTCAGTCTTCTTGTCCATAAGTCGGCATTGTGCATTTTGTAATTAATTCCGATGCAATTTCTGTGTTTCATCGCCAATAAGAAGGTCCAAGGGATACAGTAAACCTGGAGTGAAGCATCGGAATGTATAACTAGTGTCACAGCAATGGTTCAAAGCATTGACAGTAAGAAGAGTCAGTCTTCTTGTACTTAACTCGTCATTGTGCCTTTTGTATTTAATTCCGATGCAAATTCTGTGTTTCATTGTCTATAAGAAGGTCCAAGGGATACAATAACCCTGGAGTGAAGCATCGGAATCTATAACTAGTGTCAATGGTATGGTTCAAATCATAATCAGTAAGAAGAGTCAGTCTTCTTGTACTTAAGTCGGCATTGTGCCTTTTGTATTTAATTCCGATGCAATTTCTGTGTTTCATCGACAATAAGAAGGTCAGAGGGATACAGTAAACCTGAAGTGAAGCATCGGAATCTATAGCTAGTGTCACAGGAATGGTTGAAAACATAGTCAGTAAGAAGAGTCAGTCTTCTTGTCCATAAGTCGGCATTGTGCCTTTTGTATTTAATTCCGATGCAATTTCTGTGTTTCATCGTCAATAAGAAGGTCCAAGGGATACAGTAAACCTGGAGTGAAGCATCGGAATCAATAACTAGTGTCACAGGAATGGTTCAAAACATAGACAGTAAGAAGAGTCAGTCTTCTTGTAATTAATTCCTCATTGTGCCTTTTGTATTTAATTCCGATGAAAATTCTGTGTTTCATTGTCAATAAGAAGGTCCATGGGATACAGTAAACCTAGAGTGAAGCATCGTAATCTATAACTAGTGTCACAGGAATGGTTCAAAACAAAGTCAGTAAGAAGAGTCAGTCTTCTTGTACTTAAGTCGGCATTGTACCTTTTCTATTTAATTCCCATGCAATTTCTGTGTTTCATCGTCAATAACAAGGTCCAAAGGATACAGTAAACCTGGAGAGAAGCATCTGAATCTATAACTAGTGTCAATGGAATGGTTCAAAACATAGACATTAAGAAGAGTAAGTCTTATTGTACTTGAGTCGCCATTGTGCCTTTTGTATTTAATTCCGATGCAATTTCTGTGCTTCATCGTCAATAAGAAGTCAAAGGGATACAGTAAACCTGAAGTGATGCATCGGACTCTATAGCTAGTGTCACAGGAATGGTTCAAAACATAGTCAGTAAGAAGAGTCAGTCTTCTTGTACTTAAGTCATCATTGTGCATTTTCTATTTAATTCTGATGCATTTTCTGTGTTTCATCGTCAATAAGAAGGTCAGAGGGATAGATTAAACCTGAAGTGGAGCATCGGAATCCATAACTAGTGTCACAGGAATGGTTCAAAGCATAGTCAGTAAGAAGAGTCAGTCCTCTTGTACTTAAGTCGGATTGTGCCTTTGGTATTTAATTCCGAAACAATTTCTGTGTTTCATCGTCAATAAGAAGGTCCAAGGGATACAGTAAACCTGCAGTGAGGCATCGGAATCTGTAACTAGTGTGACAGGGACGGTTCATAACATAGACAGTAAGATGAGTCAGTATTCTTGTACTTAAGTCGGCAATGTGCTTTTTGTATTTATTTCCGATGCAATTTCTGTGTTTCATCGTCACTGAGAAGGTCAGAGGGGTACAGTAATCCTGAAGTTAAGCATCGAAATCTATAACTAGTGCTACAATAATGGTTCAAAGCATAGTCAGTAAGAAGAGTCAGTCTTCTTGTAGTTAAGTGGGCATTGTGCCTTTTGTATTTAATTCCGATGCAATTTCTGTGTTTCATTGTCAATAAAAAGGTCCAAGGGATACAGTAAACCTGAAGTGAAGCATCGGAATCTATCACTACTGTAACAGGAATGGTTCAAAACATAGACACTAGGAAGAGTCAGTCTTCTAGTAATTAAGTCGGCATTGTGCCTTTTCTATTTATTTCCGATGCAATTTCTGTGTTTCATCGTCAATAAGACGGTCAGAGGGATACAGTACACCTGAAGTGAAGCATGGGAATCTATAACTAGTGCCACAGGATTGGTTCAAATTATAGTCAGTAAGAAGAGTCAGTCTTCTTGTCCTTCAGTCGGCATTGTGCCTCTTGTATTTAATTCCGATGAATTTTCTGTGTTTCATCGTGGATAAGAAGGTCCAAGGGATACAGTAAACCTGGAGTGAAGCATCGGAGTCTACAACTAGTGTCACAATACTGGTTCAAAAAAAAACAGTAAGAAGAAACAGTCTTTTTGTACTTAATTCGGCATTGTGCCTTTTGTATTTCATTCCGATGCAATTTCTGTGTTTCATCGTCAATAAGAAGGTCAGAGCGATACAGTAAACCTGAAGTGAAGCATCGGAATCCATAACTAGTGTCACAGGAATGGTTCAAACATAGTCAGTAAGAAGAGTTAGTCTTCTTGTACTTAATTCGGCATTGTGCCTTTTGTATTTATTTCCGATGCAATTTCTGTGTTTCATCGCCACTAAGACGGTGAGAGGGATACAGTAAACCTGGAGTGTAGCATCGGAATCTGTAACTAGTGTCACAGGAATGGTTCGAATCATAGACAGTAAGAAGAGTCAGTCTTAGTGTACTTAACTCGGTATTTTGCCTTTTGTATTTAATTCCGATGCAATTTTTGTGTTTCATCGTCAATAAGAAGGTCCAAGGGATACAGTAAACCTGAAGTGAAGCATCGGAATCTATAACTAGTGTCACAGGGATAGTTCAAAACATAGACAGTAAGAAGGGTCCGTCTTCTTGTACCTAAGTCAGCATTGTGCCATTTCTATTTAATTCCGATGCAATTTCTGTGTTTCATC
Organism: Schistocerca piceifrons; assembly: GCF_021461385.2. Lineage (NCBI taxonomy): Eukaryota > Metazoa > Arthropoda > Insecta > Orthoptera > Acrididae > Schistocerca > Schistocerca piceifrons. Next base: position 95,624 of record NW_025727731.1, read on the forward strand.
GTCAATAGGAAGGTCAGGGGGATACAGTAATCCTGAAGTGTAGCATCGGAATCTATAACTAGTGTCACAGGAATGGTTCAAAACATAGTCAGTAAGAAGAGTCAGTCTTCGTGTACTTAAGTCGGCATTGTGCCTTTTGTTATTAATTCCGATGCAATTTCTGTGTTTCATCGTCAATAAGAAGGTCCAAGGGATACAGTAAACCTGGAGCGAAGCATCGGAATGTATAACTAGTGTCACAGGAATGGTTCAAAGCATTGACAGTAAGAAGAGTCAGTTTTCTTGTACTTAATTCGTCATTGTGCCTTTTGTATTTAATTCCGATGCAAATTCTGTGTTTCATTGTCAATAAGAAGGTCCAAGGGATACAGTAAACCTGGAGTGAAGCATCGGAATCTATCACTAGTGTCAATGGTATGGTACAAAACATAAACAGAAAGAAGAGTCAGTCTTCTTGTACTTAAGTCGGCATTGTGCATTTTTTATTTAATTCCGATGAAATTGCTGTGTTTCATCGTCAATAAGAAGGTCCAAGGGACACAGTAAACCTGGAGAGTAGCATTGGAATCTATAACTAGTGTCACAGGAATGGTTCAAAACATAGACAGTAAGAAGAGTCAGTCTTCGTGTACTTATCTCGGCATTCTGATTGTTGTATTTAATTCCGATGCAATTTCTGTTATTCATCGTCATTAAGAAGGTCCAAGGGATACCGTGAACCTGGAGTGAAGCATTGGAATCTATAACTAGTGTCAATGGAATGATTCAAAGCATAGACAGTAAGAGGAGTCAGTCTTCTTGTACTTAAGTTGGCATTGTGCCTTTTGTATTTAATTCCGATGCAATTTCTGTGTTTCGTCGTCAATAACAAGGTCAGAGGGGTACAGTAAACCTGGAGTGAAGCATCGGAGACTATAACTAGTGTCACAGGACTGGTTCAAAAATAGACAGTAAGAAGAGTCAGTCTACTTGTACTTAATTTGACATTGTGCCTTTTGTATTTTATTCTGATGCAATATCTGTGTTTCATCGTCAATAAGAAGGTCAGAGCGATACAGTAAACCTGAAGTGAAGCATCGGAATCCATAACTAGTGTCACAGGAATGGGTCAAATCATAGTCAGTAAGACGAGTAAGTCTTCTTGTACTTAAGTCGGCATTGTGCTTTTTGTATTTAATTCCGATGCAATTTCTGTGTTTCATCGTCAATAAGAAGGTCCAAGGGATACAGTAAACCTGGAGTGAAGCATCGGAATCTATAACTAGTGTCACAGGGACGGTTCAAAACATAAACAGTAAGATGAGTCAGTATTCTTGTACTTAATTCGGCATTGTACTTTTGTATTTATTTCCGATGCAATTTCTGTGTTTCATCGTCAATAAGACGGTGGGAGAGATACAGTAATCCTGAAATTAAGCATCGGAATCTATAACTAGTGTCACAGGAATGGTTCAAAGCATAGTCAGTAAGAAGAGTCAGTCTTCGTGTACTTAAGTCGGCATTGTGCCTTTTGTTATTAATTCCGATGCAATTTCTGTGTTTCATCGTCAATAAGAAGGTCCAAGGGATACAGTAAACCTGGAGCGAAGCATCGGAATGTATAACTAGTGTCACAGGAATGGTTCAAAGCATTGACAGTAAGAAGAGTCAGTTTTCTTGTACTTAATTCGTCATTGTGCCTTTTGTATTTAATTCCGATGCAAATTCTGTGTTTCATTGTCAATAAGAAGGTCCAAGGGATACAGTAAACCTGGAGTGAAGCATCGGAATCTATCACTAGTGTCAATGGTATGGTACAAAACATAAACAGAAAGAAGAGTCAGTCTTCTTGTACTTAAGTCGGCATTGTGCATTTTTTATTTAATTCCGATGAAATTGCTGTGTTTCATCGTCAATAAGAAGGTCCAAGGGACACAGTAAACCTGGAGAGTAGCATTGGAATCTATAACTAGTGTCACAGGAATGGTTCAAAACATAGACAGTAAGAAGAGTCAGTCTTCGTGTACTTATCTCGGCATTCTGATTGTTGTATTTAATTCCGATGCAATTTCTGTTATTCATCGTCATTAAGAAGGTCCAAGGGATACCGTGAACCTGGAGTGAAGCATTGGAATCTATAACTAGTGTCAATGGAATGATTCAAAGCATAGACAGTAAGAGGAGTCAATCTTCTTGTACTTAAGTTGGCATTGTGCCTTTTGTATTTAATTCCGATGCAATTTCTGTGTTTCGTCGTCAATAACAAGGTCAGAGGGGTACAGTAAACCTGGAGTGAAGCATCGGAGACTATAACTAGTGTCACAGGACTGGTTCAAAAATAGACAGTAAGAAGAGTCAGTCTACTTGTACTTAATTTGACATTGTGCCTTTTGTATTTTATTCTGATGCAATATCTGTGTTTCATCGTCAATAAGAAGGTCAGAGCGATACAGTAAACCTGAAGTGAAGCATCGGAATCCATAACTAGTGTCACAGGAATGGGTCAAATCATAGTCAGTAAGACGAGTAAGTCTTCTTGTACTTAAGTCGGCATTGTGCTTTTTGTATTTAATTCCGATGCAATTTCTGTGTTTCATCGTCAATAAGAAGGTCCAAGGGATACAGTAAACCTGGAGTGAAGCATCGGAATCTATAACTAGTGTCACAGGGACGGTTCAAAACATAAACAGTAAGATGAGTCAGTATTCTTGTACTTAATTCGGCATTGTACTTTTGTATTTATTTCCGATGCAATTTCTGTGTTTCATCGTCAATAAGACGGTGGGAGAGATACAGTAATCCTGAAATTAAGCATCGGAATCTATAACTAGTGTCACAGGAATGGTTCAAAGCATAGTCAGTAAGAAGAGTCAGTCTTCTTGTAGTTAAGTCGGCATTGTGCCTTTTGTATTGAATTCCGATGCAATTTCTGTGTTTCATCGTCAATAAGAAGGTCCAAGGGATACAGTAAACCCGAAGTGAAACATCGGAATCTATAACTAGTGTCACAGGAATGGTTCAAAACATAGACAGTAGGAAGAGTCAGTCTTCTAGTACTTAAGTCCGCATTGTATCTTTTCCATTTAATTCCGATGCAATTTCTGTATTTCATCGTCAACAAGGTGGTCAGAGGGATACAGTAAACCTGAAGTGAAGCATCGGAATCTATAACTAGTGTCACAGGAATTGTCAGTAAGAAGAGTCAGTCTTCTTGTACTTAAGTCGGCATTGTGCCTTTTGTATTTAGTTCCGATGCAATTTCTGTGTTTCATCGTCAATAAGAAGGTCAGCGTCAGACAGTAAACCTGAAGTGAAGCATCGGAATCTATAGCTAGTGTCACAGGAATGGTTGAAAACATAGTCAGTAAGAAGAGTCAGTCTTCTTTTCCTTAAGTCGGCATTGTGCCTTTTGTAATTAATTCCGATGCAATTTCTGTGTTTCATCGTCAATAAGAAGTTCCAATTGATACAGTAAACCTGGAGTGAAGCATCGGAATATATAACTAGTGTCACAGGAATGGTTCAAAGCATTGACAGTAAGAAGAGTCAGTCTTCTTGTACTTAATTCGTCATTGTGCCTTTTGTATTTAATTCCGATGCAATTTCTGTGTTTCATTGTCAATAAGAAGGTCGAATAGATACAATAAACCTGGAGTGAAGCATCGGAATCTATAACTAGTGTCAATGGTATGGTTCAAAACATAAACAGTAAGAAGATTCAGTCTTCTTGTCCTTAAGTCGGCATTGTGCCTTTTGTATTTAATTCCGATGCAATTTCTGTGTTTCATCGTCAATAAGAAGGTCCAAGGGATACAGTAAACCTGGAGTGAGGCATCGGAATCAATAACTAGTGTCACAGGAATTGTTCAAAACATAGACAGTAAGAAGAGTCAGTCTTCTTGTAATTAATTCGTCATTGTGCCTTTTGTTTTTAATTCCGATGCAAATTCAGTGTTTCATTGTCAATAAGAAGGTCCAAGGGATACAGTAAACCTGGAGTGAAGCATCGTAATCTACAACTAGTGTCACAGGAATGGTTCAAAACATAGTCAGTATGAAGAGTCAGTCCTCTTGTACTTAAGTCGGCATTGTGCCTTTTGTATTGAATTCCGATGCAATTTCTGTGTTTCATCGTCAATAAGAAGGTCCAAGGGATACAGTAAACCTGAAGTGAAGCATCGGAATCTATAACTACTGTAACAGGAATGGTTCAAATCATAGACAGTAGGAAGAGTCAGTCTTCTAGTACTTAAGTCGGCATTGTGCCTTTTCTATTTATTTCCGATGCAATTTCTGTGTTTCATCGTCAATAGGACGGTCAGAGGGATTAATTACACCTGAAGTGAAGCATCGGAATCAATAATTATTGCCACAGCAATGGTTCAAATTATAGTCATTAAGAAGAGTCAGTCTTCTTGTTCTTAAGTCGGCATTGTGCCACTTGTATTTAATTCCGATGAAATTTCTGTGTTTCATCGTGGATAAGAAGGTCCAAGGGATACAGTAAACCCAGAGTGATGCATCGGAGTCTACAACTAGTGTCACAGGACTGGTTCAAAAATAGACAGTAAGAAGAAACAGTCTTTTTGTACTTAATTCGGCATTGTGCCTTTTGTATTTAATTCCGATGCAATTTCTGTGTTTCATCGTCAATGAGAAGTTCAGTGGGATAGATTAAACCTGAAGTGAACATCGGAATCCATAACTAGTGTCACACGAATGGTACAAAACATAATCAGTAAGAAGAGTCAGCCTTCTTGTACTTAAGTCGGCATTGTGCCCTTTCTATTTAATTCCGATGCAATCTCTGTGTTTCATCGTCAATAAGAGGGTCCAAGGGATACAGTAAACCTGGAGTGAAGCATCGGAATCTATAACTAGTATCAATGGTATGATTCAAAACATAGACAGTAAGAAGAGTCAGTCTTCTTGTACATAAGTCGGCATTGTGCCTTTTGTATTTAATTCCGATGCAATTTCTGTGTTTCATCGTCAATAAGAAGGTCAGAGGGATACAGTAAACCTGAAGTGAAGCATCAGAATCTATAGCTAGTGTCACAGGAATGGTTCAAAACATAGTCAGTAAGAAGAGTCAGTCTTCTTGTCCTTAATTCGGCATTGTGCCTTTTGTATTTAATTCCGATGATATTTCTGTGTTTCATCGTCAATAAGAAGGTCCAAGGGATACAGTAGACCTGGAGTGAACCACCGGAGTCTATAACTAGTGTCACAGGAATGTTTCAAACATAGGCAGTAAGAAGAGTAAGTCTTCTTGTACTTAGGTCGACATTGTGCCTTTTCTATTTAATTCCCCTGCAATTTCTGTGTTTCATCGTCAATAAGTAGGACAGAGGGATACAATAAACCTTAAGTGAAGCATCGGAATCTATAACTAGTGTCACAGGAATGGTTCAAAACAAAGTCAGTAAGAAGAGTCAGTCTTCTTGTCCTTAAGTCGGCATTGTGCCTTTTGTATTAAATTCCGATGCAATTTCTTTGTTTCATCGTCAATAAGAAGGTCCAACGAATACAGTAAACCTGGAGTGTAGCATCGGAATCTATAACTAGTGTAACAGGAATGGTTCAAAACATAGACAGTAAGAAGAGTCAGTCTTCGTGTACTTAAGTCGGCATTTTGCCTTTTGTATTTAATTCCGATGCAATTTCTGTGTTTCATCGTCAATAAGAAGGTCCAAGGGATACAGTAAACCTGAGGTGAAGCATCGGAATCTATAACTAGTGTCACAGTAATGGTTCAAAACATAGTCAGTAATAAGAGTCAGTCTTCTTGTACTTATATCGGCATTGTACCTTTTCTATTTAATTCCGATGCAATTTCTGTGTTTCATCGTCAATAAGAAGGTCCAAGGTATACAGAAAACCTGAAGTGAAGCATCAGAATCAATAACTAGTTCACAGGAATGGTTCAAAACATAGTTAGTAAGAAGAGTCTGTCTTCTTGTACTTAAGTCGGCATTGTGCCTTTTCTGTTTAATTCCGATGCAATTTCTGTGTTTCATCGTCAATAAAAAGGTCCAAGGGATACAGTAAACCTGGAGTGAAGCATCGGAGTCTATAACTAGTGTCACAGGAATGGTTCAAACGTAGGCAGTAAGAAGAGTAAGTCTTCTTGTACTTAAGTCGGCATTTTGCCTTTTGTATTTAATTCCGATGCAATTTCTGTGTTTCATCGTCAATAAGAAGGTCCAAGGGATACAGTAAACCTGAGGTGAAGCATCGGAATCTATAACTAGTGTCACAGTAATGGTTCTTAACATAGTCAGTAATAAGAGTCAGTCTTCTTGTACTTATATCGGCATTGTACCTTTTCTATTTAATTCCGATGCAATTTCTGTGTTTCATCGTCAATAAGAAGGTCCAAGGTATACAGAAAACCTGAATTGAAGCATCAGAATCAATAACTAGTTCACAGGAATGGTTCAAAACATAGTTAGTAAGAAGAGTCTGTCTTCTTGTACTTAAGTCGACATTGTGCCATTTCTATTTAATTCCGATGCAATTTCTGTGTTTCATCGTCAATAGGAAGGGCCGAGGTATAGAATAAACCTGAAGTGAAGCATCGGAATCTATAACTAGTGTCACAGGAATGGTTCAAAGCAAAGTCAGTAAGAAGAGTCAGTCTTCTTGTCCTTAAGTCGGCATTGTGCCTTTTGTATTTAATTCCGATGCAATTTCTGTGTTTTATCGTCAATAAGAATCTCCAACGGATACAGTAAACCGGGAGTGTAGCATCAGAATCTATAACTAGTGTAACAGGAATGGTTCAAATCATAGATAGTAAGAAGAGTCAGTCTTCGTGTACTTAAGTCGGCATTTTGCCTTTTGCATTTAATTCCGATGCAATTTCTGTGTTTAATCGTCAATAAAAAGGTCAGAGGGATACAGTAAACCTGAAGTGAAGCATCGGAATCTATAACTAGTGTCACAGGAATGGTTCAAAACATAGTCAGTAAGAAGAGTCAGTCTTCTTGTACTTAAGTCGGCAATGTGCCCTTTCTATTTAATTCCGACGCTATTTCTGTCTTTCATCGTCAATAAGAAGGTCCAAGGGATACAGTAAACCTGGAGTGAAGCATCGGAATCTATAACTAGTGTCAATGGTATGATTCAAAACATAGACAGTAAGAAGAGCCAGTCTTCTTGTACTTAAGTCGGCATTGTGCCATTTGTATTTAATTCCGATGCAATTTCTGTGCTTCATCGTCAATAAGAAGGTCAGAGGGTTACAGTAAACCTGAAATGAAGCATCGGAATCTATAGCTAGTGTCACAGGAATGGTTCAAAACATAGTCAGTAAGAAGAGTCAGTCTTCTTGTCCTTAATTCGGCATTGTGCCTTTTGTATTTAATTCCGATGCTATTTCTGTGTTTCATCGTCGATAAGAAAGTCAAAGGGATACAGTAAACCTGGAGTGAAACATCGGAATCTATAACTAGTGTCACAGGAATGGTTCATAGCATAGACAGTAAGAAGAGTCAGTCTTCTTGTTCTTAATTCGTCATTGTGCCTTTTGTATTTAATTCCGATGCAATTTCTGTGTTTCATTGTCAATAAGAAGGTCCAAGGGATACAGTAAACCTCAAGTGAAGCATCGGAATCTATAACTAGGGTCACAGGAATGGTTCAAAACAATGTCAGTAAGAAAAGTCAGTCTCCTTGTCCTTAAGTCGGCATTGTGCCTTTTGTATTTAATTCTGATGCAATTTCTGTGTTACATCGTCAATAAGAAGGTCCAAGGTATATACAGTAAACCTGAAGTGAAGCATCGGAATCAATAACTAGTGTCACAGGAATGGTTCAAAACATAGTCAATAAGAAGGTCCAACGGATACAGTAAACATGGAGTGTAGCATCGGAATCTCTAACTAGTGTAACAGGAATGGTTCAAATCATAGGCAGTAAGAAGAGTCAGTCTTCTTGTACTTAAGTCGGCATTGTGCCCTTTCTATTTAATTCCGATGCTATTCCTGTGTTTCATCGTCAATAAGAAGGTCCAAGGGATACAGTAAACCTGGAGTGAAGGATCGGAATCTATAACTAGTGAGATGGTATGATTCAAAACATAGACAGTAAGAAGAGTCACTCTTCTTGTACTTAAGTCGGCATTGTGCCTTTTGTATTTAATTCCGATGCAATTTCTGTGCTTCATCGTCAATAAGAAGGTCAGAGGGATACAGTAAACCTGAAGTGAAGCATCGGAATCTATAACTAGTGTCACAGGAATGGTTCAAAACAAAGTAAGTAAGAAGAGTCTGTCTTCTTGTACTTAAGTCCGCATTGTGCCTTTTCTATTTATTTCCGATGCAATTTCTGTGTTTCATCGTCAATAAGAAGGTCCAAGGGATGCAGTAAACCTCGAGTGAAGCATCGGAGTCTATAACTAGTGCCACAGGAATGGTTCAAACGTAGGCAGTAAGAAGAGTAAGTCTTCTTGTACTTAAGTCGACATTGTGCCTTATCTATTTAATTCTGATGCAATTTTTGTGTTTCATCGTCAATAAGAAGGACAGAGGTATACAATGAACCTGAAGTGAAGCATCGGAATCTATAACTAGTGTCACATTAATGGTTCAAAACAAAGTCAGTAAGAAGAGTCAGTCTTCTTGTCCTTAAGTCGGCATTGTGCCTTTTGTATTTAATTCCGATGCAATTTCTGTGTTTCATCGTCAATAAGAAGGTCCAACGGATACAGTAAACATGGAGTGTAGCATCGGAATCTCTAACTAGTGTAACAGGAATGGTTCAAATCATAGGCAGTAAGAAGAGTCAGTCTTCTTGTACTTAAGTCGGCATTGTGCCCTTTCTATTTAATTCCGATGCTATTCCTGTGTTTCATCGTCAATAAGAAGGTCCAAGGGATACAGTAAACCTGGAGTGAAGGATCGGAATCTATAACTAGTGAGATGGTATGATTCAAAACATAGACAGTAAGAAGAGTCACTCTTCTTGTACTTAAGTCGGCATTGTGCCTTTTGTATTTAATTCCGATGCAATTTCTGTGCTTCATCGTCAATAAGAAGGTCAGAGGGATACAGTAAACCTGAAGTGAAGCATCGGAATCTATAACTAGTGTCACAGGAATGGTTCAAAACAAAGTAAGTAAGAAGAGTCAGTCTTCTTGTCCTTAAGTCGGCATTGTGCCTTATCTTTTTAATTCAGATGCAATTTCTGTGTTTCATCGTCAATAAGAAGGTCCAACGGATACAGTAAACCTGGAGTGTAGCATCGGAATTTATAACTAGTGTAACAGGAATGGTTCAAAACATAGGCAGTAAGAAGAGTCAGTCTTCGTGTACTTAAGTCGGCATTTTGCGTTTTGTATTTAATTCCGATGCAATATCTGTGTTTCAACGTCAATAGGAAGGTCCAAGGGATACAGTAAACCTGAAGTGAAGCATCGGAATCTATAACTAGTGTCACAGGAATGGTTCAAAACATAGACAGTAGGAAGAGTCAGTCTCCTAGTACTTAAGTCGGAATTGTGACTTTTCTATTTATTTCCGATGCAATTTCTGTGTTTCATCGTCAATAAGACGGTCAGAGGGATACAGTACACCTGATGTGAAGCATCGGAATCTATAACTTGTGTCACAGGAATGGTTCAAAACATAGACAGTTGGAACAGTCTGACTTCTTGTACTTAAGTTGCCATTGTGCCATTTGTATTTAATTCCGATACAATTTCTGTGTTTCACCGACAGTAAGAAGGTCAGAGGGATACAGTAAATATGAAGTGAAGCATCGAAATCCATAACTAGTGTCACAGGAATGGTTCAAAACATAGACAGTTGGAACAGTCAGACTTCTTGTACTTAAGTTGCCATTGTGCCATTCGTATTTAATTCCGATACAATTTCTGTGTTTCACCGACAGTAAGAATGTCAGAGGGATACAGTAAATATGAAGTGAAGCATCGAATTCCATAACTAGTGTCACAGGAATGGTTCAAACATAGACAGTAAGAAGAGTCAGTCTTCTTGTACTTAAGTCGGCATTGTGCCTTTTGTATTTAATTCCGATGCAATATCTGTGTTTCATCGTCAATAAGAAGGTCAGAGGGATACAGTAAAACTGAAGTGAAGCATCGGAATCTATAACTAGTGCCACAGGAATGGTTCAAATTATAGTCAGTAAGAAGAGTCAGTCTTCTTGTCCTTAAGTCGGCATTGTGCCTCTTGTATTTAATTCCGATGCATTTTGTATGTTTCATCGTCAATAAGAAGGTCCAAGGGATACAGTAAACCTGGAGTGAAGCATCGGAATCTATAACTAGTGTCACAGTAATGGTTCAAAACATAGACAGTAAGAAGAGTCAGACGTCTTGTACTTCAGTCGGCATTGTGCCTTTTGTATTTAATTCCGATGCAATTTCTGTGTTTCATCGTCAATAAGAAGGTCAGAGGGATACAGTAAACCTGAAGTGAAGCATCGGAATCCATAACTAGTGTCACAGGAATGGTTCAAAACATAGACAATAAGAAGAGTCTGTCTTCTTGTACTTAAGTCGACATTGTGCCTTTTCTATTTAATACCGATGCAATTTCTGTGTTTCGTCGTCAATAAGAGGGTCAGAGGGATACAATAAACCTGAAGGGAAGCATCGGAATCTATAACTAGTGTCACAGGTATGGTTCAAAACATAGTCAGTAAGAACAGTCAGTCTTCTTGTCCTTATGTCGGCATTGTGCATTTTGTATTTAATTCCGATGCAATTTCTGTGTTTCATCGTCAATAAGAAAGTCCAAGATATACAGTAAACCTGAAGTGAAGCATCGGAATCTATAACTAGTGTCACAGGAATGGTTCATAACATAGTCAGTAACAAGAGTCAGTCTTCTTGTACTTAAGTCGGCATTGTGCCTTTTCTATTTAATTCCGATGCAATTTCTGTGTTTCATCGTCAATAAGAAGGTCCAAGGGATACAGTAAACTTGAGGTGAAGCATCGGAATCTATAACTAGTGTCACAGGAATGGTTCAAAACATAGTCAGTAAGAAGAGTCAGTCTTCTTGTACTTAAGTCGGCATTGTACGGTTTCTATCTAATTCCGATGCAATTTCTGTGTTTCATCGTCAATAACAAGGTCCAAGGGATACGGTAAACCTCGAGTGAAGCATCGGAATCTATAACTAGTGTCACAGGAATGGTTCAAAACATAGACCGTAAGAAGAGTCAGTCACCCTGTACTTAATTCTGCATTGTGCCTCTTGTATTTAATTCCGATGCAATTTGTGTGTTTCAACCTCAATAAGAAGGTCCAAGGGATACAGTAAACCTGAAGTGAAGCATCGGAATTTGTAACTAGTGTCACAGGAATGGTTCAAAGCATAGTCAGTAAGAAGAGTCAGTCTTCTTGTACTTAAGTCGGCATTGTGCCATTTGTATTTAATTCCGATGCAATTTCTGTGTTTTATCGTCAATAAGAAGGACCAAGGGACACAGTAAACCAGAAGTGAAGCATCGGAATCTATAACTATTGGCACAGGAATGCTTCAAACATAGACAGTAGGATGAGTCAGTCTTCTAGTACTTAAGTCGGCATTTGACTTTTGTATTTAATTCCGATATAATTTCTGTGTTTCATCGTCAATAAGAAGGTCCAAGGGATACAGTAAAGCTGAAGTGAAGCATCGGAATTTGTAACTAGTGTCACAGGAATGGTTCAAAGCATAGTCAGTAAGAAGAGTCAGTCTTCTTGTACTTAAGTCGGTATTGTGCCATTTGTATTTAATTCCGATGCAATTTCTGTGTTTTATCGTCAATAAGAAGGACCAAGGGATACAGTAAACCTGCAGTGAAGCATTGGAATCTATAACTAGTGTCACAGGGATGGTTCAAAATATAGATAGTAAGAAGAGTCAGTCTTCTAAGACATCAGTCGGCATTGTGCCTTTTGTATTTAATTCCGATGCAATCTCTGTGTTTCATCGACAATAAGAAGGTCAGAGGGATACAGTAATCCTGAAGTGAAGCATCGGAATCTATAACTAGTGTCACAGGAATGGTTCAAAGCATAGTCAGTAAGAATAATCAGTCTTCTTGTACTTAAGTCATCATTGTGCATTTTATATTTAATTCTGATGCAATTTCTGTATTTCATCATTAATAAGAAGGTCCAAGGGATACAGTAAACCTGGAGTGAAGCATCGGAATCTATAACTAGTGTCACTGGAATGGTTCAAATCATAGACAGTAAGAAGAGTCAGACTTCTTTTTCTTAAGTCGGCATTGTGCCCTTAGTATTTAATTCCGATGCAATTTCTGTGTTTCATCGTCAATAAGAAGGTCCAAGGGATACAGTAAACCCGAAGTGAAACATCGGAATCTATAACTAGTGTCACAGGAATGGTTCAAATCATAGACAGTAGGAAGAGTCAGTCTTCTAGTACTTAAGTCGGGATTGTATCTTTTCCATTTAATTCCGATGCAATTTCTGTATTTCATCGTCAACAAGGTGGTCAGAGGGATACAGTAAACCTGAAGTGAAGCATCGGAATCTATAACTAGTGTCACAGGAATGGTCAGTAAGAAGAGTCAGTCTTCTTGTACTTATGTCGGCATTGTGCCTTTTGTATTTAGTTCCGATGCAATTTCTGTGTTTCATTGTCAATAAGAAGGTCAGCGTCAGACAGTAAACCTGAAGTGAAGCATCGGAATCTATAGCTAGTGTCACAGGAATGGTTGAAAACATAGTCAGTAAGAAGAGTCAGTCTTCTTGTCCTTAAGTCGGCATTGTGCCTTTTGTAATTAATTCCGATGCAATTTCTGTGTTTCATCGTCAATAAGAAGTTCCAAGGGTTACAGTAAACCTGGAGTGAAGCATCGGAATGTATAACTAGTGTCACAGGAATGGTTCAAAGCATTGACAGTAAGAAGAGTCAGTCTTCTTGTACTTAATTCGTCATTGTGCCTTTTGTATTTAATTCCGATGCAATTTCTGTGTTTCATTGTCAATAAGAAGGTCGAATAGATACAATAAACCTGGAGTGAAGCATCGGAATCTATAACTAGTGTCAATGGTATGGTTCAAAACATAAACAGTAAGAAGAGTCAGTCTTCTTGTACTTAAGTCGGCATTGTGCCTTTTGTATTCAATTCCGATGCAATTTCTGTGTTTCATCGTCAATAAGAAGGTCAGAGGGATACAGTAAACCTGAAGTGAAGCATCGGAATCTATAGCTGGTGTCACAGGAATGGTTGAAAACATAGTCAGTAAGAAGATTCAGTCTTCTTGTCCTTAAGTCGGCATTGTGCCTTTTGTATTTAATTCCGATGCAATTTCTGTGTTTCATCGTCAATAAGAAGGTCCAAGGGATACCGTAAACCTGGAGTGAGGCATCGGAATCAGTAACTAGTGTCACAGGAATGGTTCAAAACATAGACAGTAAGAAGAGTCAGTCTTCTTGTAATTAATTCGTCATTGTGCCTTTTGTTTTTAATTCCGATGCAAATTCAGTGTTTCATTGTCAATAAGAAGGTCCAAGGGATACAGTAAACCTGGAGTGAAGCATCGTAATCTACAACTAGTGTCACAGGAATGGTTCAAAACAAAGTCAGTAAGAAGAGTCAGTCTTCTTGTACTTAGGTCGGCATTGTGCCTTTTGTATTTAATTCCGATGCAATTTCTGTGCTTCATCGTCAATAAGAAGTCAGAGGGATACAGTAAACCTGAAGTGATGCATCGGACTCTATAGCTAGTGTCACAGGAATGGTTCAAAACATAGTCAGTAGGAAGAGTCAGTCTTCTTGTCCTTAAGTCGGCATTATGTCTTTTGTACTTAATTCCGATGCAATTTCTGTGTTTCATCGTCAATATGAAGGTCAGAGGGATACAGAAATCCTGAAGTGAAGCATCGGAATCTATAGCTAGTGTCACAGGAATGTTTCAAATCATAGTCAGTAAGAATAGTCAGTCTTCTTGTACTTAAGACATCATTGTGCATTTTCTAGTTAATTCTGATGCAATTTCTGTGTTTCATCGTCAATAAGAAGGTCCAAGGGATACAGTAAACCTGGAGTGAAGCATCGGAATCTATAACTAGTGTCACAGGAATGGATCAAATCATAGACAGTAAGAAAAGTCAGACATCTTTTCCTTGGGTCGGCATTGTGCCTTTTGTATTTAATTCCGATGCAATTTCTGTGTTTCATCGTCAATAAGAAGGTCAAAGGGATACAGTAAACCTGGAGTGAAGCATCGGAGTCTATAACTAGTGTCACAGGACTGGTTCAAAAATAGACAGTAAGTAGAGTCAGTCTTCTTGTACTTAATTCGGCATGGTGCCTTTTGTATTTAATTCCGATGCAATTTCTGTGGTTCATCATCAATGAGAAGGTCAGTGGGATAGATTAATCCTGAAGTGAACATCGGAATCCATAACTAGTGTCACAGGAATGGTTCAAAACATAGTCAGTATGAAGAGCCAGTCCTCTTGTACTTAAGTCGGCATTGTGCCTTTTGTATTGAATTCCGATGCAATTTCTGTGTTTCATCGTCAATAAGAAGGTCCAAGGGATACAGTAAACCTGAAGTGAAGCATCGGAATCTATAACTACTGTAACAGGAATGGTTCAAAACATAGACAGTAGGAAGAGTCAGTCTTCTAGTACTTAAGTCGGCATTGTGCCTTTTCTATTTATTTCCGATGCAATTTCTGTGTTTCATCGTCAATAAGACGGTCAGAGGGATACATTACACCTGAAGTGAAGCATCGGAATCAATAATTATTGCCACAGCAATGGTTCAAATTATAGTCATTAAGAAGAGTCAGTCTTCTTGTTCTTAAGTCGGCATTGTGCCACTTGTATTTAATTCCGATGAAATTTCTGTGTTTCATCGTGGATAAGAAGGTCCAAGATATACAGTAAACCCAGAGTGAAGCATCGGAGTCTACAACTAGTGTCACAGGACTGGTTCAAAAATAGACAGTAAGAAGAAACAGTCTTTTTGTACTTAATTCGGCATTGTGCCTTTTGTATTTAATTCCGATGCAATTTCTGTGTTTCATCGTCAATGAGAAGTTCAGTGGGATAGATTAAACCTGAAGTGAACATCGGAATCCATAACTAGTGTCACACGAATGGTACAAAACATAATCAGTAAGAAGAGTCAGCCTTCTTGTACTTAAGTCGGCATTGTGCCCTTTCTATTTAATTCCGATGCAATCTCTGTGTTTCATCGTCAATAAGAGGGTCCAAGGGATACAGTAAACCTGGAGTGAAGCATCGGAATCTATAACTAGTATCAATGGTATGATTCAAAACATAGACAGTAAGAAGAGTCAGTCTTCTTGTACATAATTCGGCATTGTGCCTTTTGTATTTAATTCCGATGCAATTTCTGTGTTTCTTCGTCAATAAGAAGGTCAGAGGGATACAGTAAACCTGAAGTGAAGCATCAGAATCTATAGCTAGTGTCACAGGAATGGTTCAAAACATAGTCAGTAAGAAGAGTCAGTGTTCTTGTCCTTAATTCGGCATTGTGCCTTTTGTATTTAATTCCGATGATATTTCTGTGTTTCATCGTCAATAAGAAGGTCCAAGGGATACAGTAGACCTGGAGTGAACCACCGGAGTCTATAACTAGTGTCACAGGAATGTTTCAAACATAGGCAGTAAGAAGAGTAAGTCTTCTTGTACTTAGGTCGACATTGTGCCTTTTCTATTTAATTCCGCTGCAATTTCTGTGTTTCATCGTCAATAAGAAGGACAGAGGGATACAATAAACCTGAAGTGAAGCATCGGAATCTATAACTAGTGTCACAGGAATGGTTCAAAACAAAGTCATTAAGAAGAGTCAGTCTTCTTGTCCTTAAGTCGGCATTGTGCCTTTTGTATTAAATTCCGATGCAATTTCTTTGTTTCATCGTCAATAAGAAGGTCCAACGAATACAGTAAACCTGGAGTGTAGCATCGGAATCTATAACTAGTGTAACAGGAATGGTTCAAAACATAGACAGTAAGAAGAGTCAGTCTTCGTGTACTTAAGTTGGCATTTTGCCTTTTTTATTTAATTCCGATGCAATTTCTGTGTTTCATCGTCAATAAGAAGGTCCAACGGATACAGTAAACCTGAGGTGAAGCATCGGAATCTATAACTAGTGTCACAGTAATGGTTCAAAACATAGTCAGTAATAAGAGTCAGTCTTCTTGTACTTATATCGGCATTGTACCTTTTCTATTTAATTCCGATGCAATTTCTGTGTTTCATCGTCAATAAGAAGGTCCAAGGTATACAGAAAACCTGAAGTGAAGCATCAGAATCTATAACTAGTTCACAGGAATGGTTCAAAACATAGTTAGTAAGAAGAGTCTGTCTTCTTGTACTTAAGTCGGCATTGTGCCTTTTCTGTTTAATTCCGATGCAATTTCTGTGTTTCATCGTCAATAAAAAGGTCCAAGGGATACAGTAAACCTGGAGTGAAGCATCGGAGTCTATAACTAGTGTCACAGGAATGGTTCAAACATAGGCAGTAAGAAGAGTAAGTCTTCT
This sequence comes from Schistocerca piceifrons, assembly GCF_021461385.2. Classification (NCBI taxonomy): domain Eukaryota; kingdom Metazoa; phylum Arthropoda; class Insecta; order Orthoptera; family Acrididae; genus Schistocerca; species Schistocerca piceifrons. The sequence continues at coordinate 112,116 of NW_025727731.1, forward strand.
TGTACTTAAGTCGACATTGTGCCATTTCTATTTAATTCCGATGCAATTTCTGTGTTTCATCGTCAATAGGAAGGGCAGAGGTATAGAATAAACCTGAAGTGAAGCATCGGAATCTATAACTAGTGTCACAGGAATGGTTCAAAGCAAAGTCAGTAAGAAGAGTCAGTCTTCTTGTCCTTAAGTCGGCATTGTGCCTTTTGTATTTAATTCCGATGCAATTTCTGTGTTTTATCGTCAATAAGAATCTCCAACGGATACAGTAAACCGGGAGTGTAACATCGGAATCTATAACTAGTGTAACAGGAATGGTTCAAATCATAGATAGTAAGAAGAGTCAGTCTTCGTGTACTTAAGTCGGCATTTTGCCTTTTGTATTTAATTCCGATGCAATTTCTGTGTTTAATCGTCAATAAAAAGGTCAGAGGGATACAGTAAACCTGAAGTGAAGCATCGGAATCTATAACTAGTGTCACAGGAATGGTTCAAAACAATGTCAGTAAGAAAAGTCAGTCTCCTTGTCCTTAAGTCGGCATTGTGCCTTTTGTATTTAATTCTGATGCAATTTCTGTGTTACATCGTCAATAAGAAGGTCCAAGGTATATACAGTAAACCTGAAGTGAAGCATCGGAATCTATAACTAGTGTCACAGGAATGGTTCAAAACATAGTTAGTAAGAAGAGTCTGTCTTCTTGTACTTAAGTCCGCATTGTGCCTTTTCTATTTATTTCCGATGCAATTTCTGTGTTTCATCGTCAATAAGAAGGTCCAACGGATACGGTAAACATGGAGTGTAGCATCGGAATGTCTAACTAGTGTAACAGGAATGGTTCAAAACATAGGCAGTAAGAAGAGTCAGTCTTCTTGTACTTAAGTCGGCATTGTGCCCTTTCTATTTAATTCCGATGCTATTCCTGTGTTTCATCGTCAATAAGAAGGTCCAAGGGATACAGTAAACCTTGAGTGAAGGATCGGAATCTATAACTAGTGTCAATGGTATGATTCAAAACATAGACAGTAAGAAGAGTCACTCTTCTTGTACTTAAGTCGGCATTGTGCCTTTTGTATTTAATTCCAATGCAATTTCTGTGCTTCATCGTCAATAAGAAGGTCAGAGGGATACAGTAAACCTGAAGTGAAGCATCGGAATCTATAGCTAGTGTCACAGGAATGGTTCAAAACATAGTCAGTAAGAAGAGTCAGTCTTCTTGTCCTTAAGTCGGCATTGTGACTTTTGTATTTAATTCCGATGCAATTTCAGTGTTCCATCGTCAATAAGACGCTCACAGGGATACAGAAAACCTGAAGTGATGCATCGGAATCTATAGCTAGTGTCACAGGAATGGTTCAAAACAAAGTAGGTAAGAAGAGTCAGTCTTCTTGTCCTTAAGTCGGCATTGTGCCTTATCTTTTTAATTCAGATGCAATTTCTGTGTTTCATCGTCAATAAGAAGGTCCAACGGATACAGTAAACCTGGAGTGTAGCATCGGAATTTATAACTAGTGTAACAGGAATGGTTCAAAACATAGGCAGTAAGAAGAGTCAGTCTTCGTGTACTTAAGTCGGGATTTTGCTTTTTGTATTTAATTCCGATGCAATATCTGTGTTTCAACGTCAATAGGAAGGTCCAAGGGATACAGTAAACCTGAAGTGAAGCATCGGAATCTATAACTAGTGTCACAGGAATGGTTCAAAACATAGACAGTAGGAAGAGTCAGTCTCCTAGTACTTAAGTCGGAATTGTGACTTTTCTATTTATTTCCGATGCAATTTCTGTGTTTCATCGTCAATAAGACGGTCAGAGGGATACAGTACACCTGATGTGAAGCATCGGAATCTATAACTTGTGTCACAGGAATGGTTCAAAACATAGACAGTTGGAACAGTCAGACTTCTTGTACTTAAGTTGCCATTGTGCCATTTTTATTTAATTCCGATACAATTTCTGTGTTTCACCGACAGTAAGAAGGTCAGAGGGATACAGTAAATATGAAGTGAAGCATCGAAATCCATAACTAGTGTCACAGGAATGGTTCAAAACATAGACAGTTGGAACAGTCAGACTTCTTGTACTTAAGTTGCCATTGTGCCATTCGTATTTAATTCCGATACAATTTCTGTGTTTCACCGACAGTAAGAAGGTCAGAGGGATACAGTAAATATGAAGTGAAGCATCGAAATCCATAACTAGTGTCACAGGAATGGTTCAAACATAGACAGTAAGAAGAGTCAGTCTTCTTGTACTTAAGTCGGCATTGTGCCTTTTGTATTTAATTCCGATGCAATATCTGTGTTTCATCGTCAATAAGAAGGTCAGAGGGATACAGTAAAACTGAAGTGAAGCATCGGAATCTATAACTAGTGCCACAGGAATGGTTCAAATTATAGTCAGTAAGAAGAGTCAGTCTTCTTGTCCTTAAGTCGGCATTGTGCCTCTTGCATTTAATTCCGATGCATTTTGTATGTTTCATCGTCAATAAGAAGGTCCAAGGGATACAGTAAACCTGGAGTGAAGCATCGGAATCTATAACTAGTGTCACAGTAATGGTTCAAAACATAGACAGTAAGAAGAGTCAGACGTCTTGTACTTCAGTCGGCATTGTGCCTTTTGTATTTAATTCCGATGCAATTTCTGTGTTTCATCCTCAATAAGAAGGTCAGAGGGATACAGTAAACCTGAAGTGAAGCATCGGAACCCAAATCTAGTGTCACAGAAATGGTTCAAAGCATAGACAGAAGGAAGAGTCAGTCTTCTTGTACTTAAGTCGGCATTGTGCCTTTTCTGTTTAATTTCAATGCAATTTCTGTGTTTCATCGTCAATAAGAAGGTCCAAGGTATACAGTAAACCTGAAGTGAAGCATTGGAATCTATAACTAGTGTCAAGGGAATGGTTCAAAACATAGTCAGTAAGAAGAGTCAGTCTTCTAGTACTTATGTCGGCATTGTGAATTTTCTATTTAATTCCGATGCAAATTCTGTGGTTCATCGTCAATTAGAAGGTCCAAGGGATACAGTAAACCTGGAGTGAAGCATCGGAATCTATAACTAGTGTCACAGGAATGGTTCAAAACATAGACAATAAGAAGAGTCTGTCTTCTTGTACTTAAGTCGACATTGTGCCTTTTCTATTTAATACCGATGCAATTTCTGTGTTTCGTCGTCAATAAGAGGGTCAGAGGGATACAATAAACCTGAAGGGAAGCATCGGAATCTATAACTAGTGTCACAGGAATGGTTCAAAACATAGTCAGTAAGAACAGTCAGTCTTCTTGTCCTTATGTCGGCATTGTGCATTTTGTATTTAATTCCGATGCAATTTCTGTGTTTCATCGTCAATAAGAAGGTCCAAGGTATACAGTAAACCTGAAGTGAAGCATCGGAATCTATAACTAGTGTCACAGGAATGGTTCATAACATAGTCAGTAACAAGAGTCAGTCTTCTTGTACTTAAGTCGGCATTGTGCCTTTTCTATTTAATTCCGATGCAATTTCTGTGTTTCATCGTGAATAAGAAGGTCCAAGGGATACAGTAAACTTGAGGTGAAGCATCGGAATCTATAACTAGTGTCACAGGAATGGTTCAAAACATAGTCAGTAAGAAGAGTCAGTCTTCTTGTACTTAAGTCGGCATTGTACGGTTTCTATCTAACTCCGATGCAATTTCTGTGTTTCATCGTCAATAACAAGGTCCAAGGGATTCAGTAAACCTCGAGTGAAGCATCGGAATCTATAACTAGTGTCACAGGAATGGTTCAAAACATAGACAGTAAGAAGAGTCAGTCACACTGTACTTAATTCTGCATTGTGCCTCTTGTATTTAATTCCGATGCAATTTGTGTGTTTCAACCTCAATAAGAAGGTCCAAGGGATACAGTAAACCTGAAGTGAAGCATCGGAATTTGTAACTAGTGTCACAGGAATGGTTCAAAGCATAGTCAGTAAGAAGAGTCAGTCTTCTTGTACTTAAGTCGGCATTGTGCCATTTGTATTTAATTCCGATGCAATTTCTGTGTTTTATCGTCAATAAGAAGGACCAAGGGATACAGTAAACCTGAAGTGAAGCATCGGAATCTATAACTATTGGCACAGGAATGGTTCAAACATAGACAGTAGGATGAGTCAGTCTTCTAGTACTTAAGTCGGCATTTGACTTTTGTATTTAATTCCGATATAATTTCTGTGTTTCATCGTCAATAAGAATGTCCAAGGGATACAGTAAACCTGAAGTGAAGCGAATTTGTAACTAGTGTCACAGGAATGGTTCAAAGCATAGTCAGTAAGAAGAGTCAGTCTTCTTGTACTTAAGTCGGTATTGTGCCATTTGTATTTAATTCCGATGCAATTTCTGTGTTTTATCGTCAATAAGAAGGACCAAGGGATACAGTAAACCTGCAGTGAAGCATTGGAATCTATAACTAGTGTCACAGGGATGGTTCAAAATATAGATAGTAAGAAGAGTCAGTCTTCTAAGACATCAGTCGGCATTGTGCCTTTTGTATTTAATTCCGATGCAATCTCTGTGTTTCATCGCCAATAAGAAGGTCAGAGGGATACAGTAATCCTGAAGTGAAGCATCGGAATCTATAACTAGTGTCACAGGAATGGTTCAAAGCATAGTCAGTAAGAATAATCAGTCTTCTTGTACTTAAGTCATCATTGTGCATTTTATATTTAATTCTGATGCAATTTCTGTATTTCATCATTAATAAGAAGGTCCAAGGGATACAGTAAACCTGGAGTGAAGCATCGGAATCTATAACTAGTGTCACTGGAATGGTTCAAATCATAGACAGTAAGAAGAGTCAGACTTCTTTTTCTTAAGTCGGCATTGTGCCCTTAGTATTTAATTCCGATGCAATTTCAGTGTTTCATCGTCAATAAGAAGGTCCAAGGGATACAGTAAACCTGGACTGAAGCAACGGAGTCTATAACTATTGGCACAGGAATGGATCAAAGCATAGACACTAAGAAGAGTCAGTCATCTTGTACTTAATTCGGCATTGTGCCTTTTGTATTTAATTCCGATGCCATATCTGTGTTCCATCGTCAATAAGAAGGTCAGAGGGATACAGTAAACCTGAAGTGAAACATCGGAATCCATAACTAGTGTCACAGGAATGGTTCAAAGCATAGTCAGTAAGAAGAGTCAGTCTTCTTGTACTTAAGTCGGATTGTGCCTTTTGTATTTAATTCCGATGCAATTTCTGTGTTTCATCGTCAATAAGAAGTTCCAAGGGATACAGTAAACCTGGAGTGAAACATCGGAATCTATAACTAGTGTCACACGGACGGTTCAGAGCATAGACAGTAAAATGAGTCAGTATTCTTGTACTTAATTCAGCATTGTGTTTTTGTATTTATTTCCGATGCAATTTCTGTGTTTCATCGTCACTAAGAAGGTCAGAGGGATGCAGTTATCCTGAAGTTAAACATCGGAATCTATTACTAGTGTCACAGGAATGGTTCAAAACATAGTCAGTAAGAAGAGTCAGTCATCTTGTCCTTAAGTCGGCATTGTGCCTTTTGTATTAAATTCCGATGCAATTTCTGTGTTTCATCGGCAATAAGGTCAGAGGGATACAGTAAACCTGAGGTGAAGCATCGGAATTTAAAACTAGTGTCACAGTAATGGTTCAAAACATAGTCAGTAATAAAAGTCAGTCTTCTAGTACTTATGTCGGAATTGTGGCTTTTCTATTTATTTCCGATGCAATTTCTGTGTTTAACCCACAATAAGAAGGTCAGAGGGATACAGTAAATATGAAGTGAAACATCGGAATCCATAACTAGTGTCACAGGAATGGTTCAAACATAGACAGTAAGAAGAGTCAGTCTTCTTGTACTTAAGTCGGCATTTTGCCTTTTGTATTTAATTCCGATGCAATATCTGTGTTTCATCGTCAATAAGAAGGTCAGAGGGATACAGTAAAACTGAAGTGAAGCATCGGAATCTATAACTAGTGCCACAGGAATGGTTCAAATTATAGTCAGTAAGAAGAGTCAGTCTTCTTGTCCTTAAGTCGGCATTGTGCCTCTTGTATTTAATTCCGATGCATTTTGTGTGTTTCATCGTCAATAAGAATGTCCAAGGGATACAGTAAACCTGGAGTGAAGCATCGGAATCTATAACTAGTGTCACAGTAATGGTTCAAAACATAGACAGTAAGAAGAGTCAGTCGTCTTGTACTTAAGTCGGCATTGTGCCTTTTGTATTTAATTCCGATGCAATTTCTGTGTTTCATCGTCAATAAGAAGGTCAGAGGGATACAGTAAACCTGAAGTGAAGCATCGGAATCCAAATCTAGTGTCACAGGAATGGTTCAAAACATAGACAGAAGGAAGAGTCAGTCTTCTTGTACTTAAGTCGGCATTGCGCCTTTTCTGTTTAATTTCAATGCAATTTCTGTGTTTCATCGTCAATAAGAAGGTCCAAGGTATACAGTAAACCTGGAGTGAAGCATCGGAATCTATAACTAGTGTCACAGGAATGGTTCAAAACATAGACAATAAGAAGAGTCTGTCTTCTTGTACTTAAGTCGACATTGTGCCTTTTCTATTTAATTCCGATGCAATTTCTGTGTTTCGTCGCCAATAAGAGGGTCAGAGGGATACAATAATCCTGAAGTGAAGCATCGGAATCTATAACTAGTGTCACAGGAATGGTTCAAAACATAGTCAGTAAGAACAGTCAGTCTTCTTGTCCTTATGTCGGCATTGTGCATTTTGTATTTAATTCCGATGCAATTTCTGTGTTTCATCGTCAATAAGAAGGTCCAAGGTATACAGTAAACCTGAAGTGAAGCATCGGAATCTATAACTAGTGTCACAGGAATGGTTCATAACATAGTCAGTAACAAGAGGCAGTCATCTTGTACTTAAGTCGGCATTGTGCCTTTTCTATTTAATTCCGATGCAATTTCTGTGTTTCATCGTCAATAAGAAGGTCCAAGGGATACAGTAAACTTGAGGTGAAGCATCGGAATCTATAACTAGTGTCACAGGAATGGTTCAAAACATAGTCAGTAAGAAGAGTCAGTCTTCTTGTACTTAAGTCGGCATTGTACGTTTTCTATCTAATTCCGATGCAATTTCTGTGTTTCATCGTCAATAACAAGGTCCAAGGGATACAGTAAACCTCGAGTGAAGCATCGGTGTGTGTGTGTGTGGGTTGAGGTTTTCGGGCGCTAAACAGCGTGGTCATCAGCGCCCAAACGCATAGAAACAGGAACACATGCGGAGAAGAGACGAAGACGGACAGCGAACAAGGAGAACGGCTAAAAGACACAGACCTGAGGCAGTTACAAATCCTCACATACAGAGGCAAAACAAGAGGAGAAGAAACGCACTAAAAAGGAAAGGAAACACAAGGAAAAGAGAACAGAAATTGAAGGGAAACAAGTAGGTAATCGTGACTGGCGGACCTCTTACCTAAAACTTGGGTGAACCAGTCACCCAGCAGCACATTAAAATCCTCTCCCTAAAATCCGAGGCAACAAATTGGACAGGACACAAAACCGTAAGACCTTAACCACAGTCGTTGCGTCGTCTTGCAAAATAGAGGGCAAATCCGGTGGCAAGGAAACCACCGCCCTCTGGTCAGAGAATAAAGGACACTCAAGTAAAATGTGGCGCACAGTTATCTGGACGCCACAAGCACTACAGATTGGGGGGTCCTCCCGCCGGAGTAAAAAACCGTGCGTAAAGGGACTGTGCCCGATGCGGAGGCGGGTGAGGAGAACCTCATCCCGCCTGCATGACTGGTAGGACGGACGCCATGGCCGCGTGGTGGCCTTGACCAGTCGCAGCTTATTTTCACTAACTGCCAGCCACTCCTCTTCCCATTGACGCATAACACGAGAACGCAAAAGGGAGGTAACAGCATGGAGGGGAACGGCACATTCAACAACGTGAGGGAGGGAACATGCATCTTTGGCAGCCACATCCGCCAGTTCGTTTCCCCTAATAGCCACGTGCCCCGGCACCCAGCAGAAAGAAACCTCCTTCCCCTGCCGTTGCAGGTGGAGTAGGGCATCATGGATGTTCTGGACGACCGTATCCGCTGGGTACAAGTGTTGCATGGTCTGAAGGGCACTCAGAGAGTCAGAACAGATGAGAAACTTAAGACTGGGAACACATCTCATCTGCTCCAATGTCCGCAAGATCGCAAACAATTCGGCATCAAAGATGGTAAACGCCGCAGGAAGCCGTAATTTGATGACTCGATCAGGGAAAACCACAGCACAACCTACAGAGTCCCCCTGTTTAGAGCCATCCGTAAATACTGGTACATGGTCAGGATGCTGGTTTAAAATATCGTAAAATAAGGAGGTAAAAACAAACGCCTCTGGTACTCTGACAAGTCTAAAAGGACGCTGGGCCTCTGGAGCAACCAGGGAGGCAGGCGGGTAAAACCCTGGAATTGGGGTGCCACACGCTCCACACCAAGGGACTCAAGCAAATGCTTGGCACGAATCCCAAATGGTCTCGTTGCCCTTGGACGACTGGAAAAGAGACGTTCCATAGGGGGTCGGGCAACAGTAGGGTATGCAGGGGAGGGAGGACAGGCAAGGAATTGACACACTCGTCGCACCATGAGGAGTTTCCGCCGGATGGCGAGCGGCGGTTCCCCTGCCTCAGCACACAGGCTGGGGATGGGACTGGTACGGAAGGCACCAGTGGCCAGCCTGATACCCTCATGGTGTACTGCGTCAAGAATCTTCAGATACGAAGGCCTCGCTGACCCATACACAGTGCATCCATAGTCAAGACGCGACCGGACGAAAGCCCTATAAAACTGCAGCAGACGCGCCCGATCTGCTCCCCAGGACCGATGGCTCAAACACTTCAAAATATTCAGCGCCTTCAGGGCCCGCACCTTGAGGTCTTTAAGGTGCGGCAACCACGACAACTTGGAATCAAAAGTGAGGCCCAGGAACCTCACAGTGTCTCTAAAAGGAAGAATGGTACCCCTCAGACGCAATTCAGGGGAGGTAAAAGCACGTCGAGAACGATTAAAATGAACACACACACATTTGTCTGCAGAAAAGGTAAAACCCGTCTTCGCAGTCCATGCCTCTAATCGCTTTATCGTAAGCTGCAGCTGCCGACTAGCAGTGACAAGACTGGAGGAAGAACAGAAAACAGCAAAATCGTCCACAAACAAGGAGCACTGGGCAGGACTCCGGATTGTGGACGTGATACTGTTAATGGCGACGGCAAAGAGGGTGACACTTAAAACGCTTCCCTGAGGAACACCATTCTCCTGTACGTACAAATCAGATAGCACATTACCAACCCGATATCGAAAGACGCGGCGGGAAAGAAAGGACCGAATGAAGATGGGGAGATGGCCACGAAAGCCCCACTGATGGAGTTGATTGAGGATAAGGCGGCGCCAAGTAGTGTCATACGCCTTATTAATGTCAAAGAATACACCTAGACAATGCTGGTTACGTAAGAAGGCCTGCTGGATGACCGCCTCAAGCAGGGTCAAGTTGTCTATAGTTGAACGACATCTCCGAAAGCCACACTGAGAGTGGCTAAGGAGCTGCCTGGTCTCGAGCAGCCAAACCAGGCGACGGTTGACCATGCGTTCCAATGTCTTCCCGACACAGCTCGTCAAAGCAATACTCCGATAACTACTGGGATGCATTCGGTCCTTTCCCGGTTTGAGGAGGGGAACCAAAATCGCCTCCCTCCACGAGTCAGGGAACGTGCCGGATGACCATATCATATTAAAACAGTTCAGGAGTACTTCCTTGGATGGCAGCAACAAGTGCTGCAGCATGCTGTACAGGATTTGATCAGCACCTGGTGCAGTATCATGAGCCACAGACAGCGCCGAATCCAGTTCCCACATTTTGAAGGGGCAGTTGTAGGGTTCAGAATTCGGAGACCGGAAGTCCAAGTGATCCCTCTCGATAGCAGTGCGGTAGCGGCAGAAATCTGGATCACAGTTAATAGTGGCAGTAGATTCGGCAAAATACGTGGCCAGTGTCTGGGCAATGTCTCTCGGCGCCGTGAGTAGACTACCCTGATGCAGCAATGCCGTGACAGGTAGTTGGCTGCGTTTCCCGGAGATCCTCCTGATGGCTTCCCACACTTTTGTTGAACTAGTGGAGCGGGAGATGGAGTTCAGGAACGATTGCCATGACCGTCGTTTGCTCTCTTTAATCACTCGCCGCGCCTTGGCCCTTGCCACCCGAAAGGCCGCAAGATTGTCAGCTGAGGGACGGCACTTGAAGCGGCGCAGAGCTGCACGGCGGGCTCGGATGGCTGAGCGGCACTCAGTGGTCCACCAAGGGACAAGGCGCCTCTTGGGATGACTTGAGGACCGTGGGATCGACAATTCAGCAGCATGGGAGATCACGGCTGTAACATGGTCGACCCATTCGTGGACGCTGGCACGGTGTTCCAAAACAGCTAAATCGCTGAAAAGTGTCCAGTCAGCTCTGCAGAGGTTCCACCTGGACGGCACTGGTAATGCCACAGTCTCATCTAGGAGGCGAATCCAAATGGGGAAGTGGTCACTAGAATGGAGGTCAGCGGCAACCTCCCACAGAGCAGAATCCGCGAGTGCTGGAGAGCAAAAGGAAAGGTCAATAGCTGACGACGACCCAGAAGCAGTACAGAAATGAGTGGGAGCACCAGAGTTGAGGATGCACAGTTCTTCGGATGCCATGAGGCTTTCCAGAATGCGACCCCTGGGGCAAGTAGTCGTAGAGCCCCATAAGACATTATGAGCATTGAAGTCCCCCAGAAGGAGAAATGGGCGGGGGAGTTGGGTAATAAGGTCTATGAGAGCCTCAGAGTCTATGGCGTCCTGAGGCGGTAAGTAAACGGAACAGATTGTGAGCCTCTGCCCCACAAGAAGGTCAACTGCAAGTCCGTAACGAGAGGGAGCTCAGATGAGTGGTGCATGTCATGGACAAAAACCGCAACACCGCCCTTTGCCCTTTCCCCCATCAGATCATCTTTTCGATACACGGTATAGCCCCGTAAAGAAGGAGCATCAGTGGCCCGGAAATGTGTCTCTTGGAGACATAAGCACAAGGGTTGCTCACGTACAAGGAGTTGTAATTCGGCCACATGCGTCCTGAACCCATTCAGGTTCCACTGTAATATGGGAGCCAGTGATCAGGGTGGCTGAATTTTCACCCTGCCCCTGTGCTTTGGAGGAGAGCCCGTACTGGCCGGAGATTTATTCCTGGGGCGAGAAGATCGCCCCCGGTCGACATCAATGTCCATCAGCTCCGATGGCGACCCAAGGGAGATGTCAGATAGTACGATGGCATCATCATCGGACTGACCGTGACTAGTCTCCTCAGGTGGCAAAACCTTCACCTTTGGCGTCTTCGTCTTGGGGGGCTTAGAATGCAGAACCTTGTCAACAGTTGGAGCTTTACTCGCCTGGGCAGAAGGTGCCATATGGGGAGGTGCAGGAAGTACCCCAATGTCAGCAACCACGGCCTTGTCCGATGTTGTGGAGAGAGCTGCAGGTTGCAAAACAACCGCAGCAGCACAAGTGCACTGGCAAATGCAGGTATTAGTGCTGACACTAGCAACCTCCGTTTGTGTAGCAACAGTGGCCAACTGTACCGGTTTCTGCAGAGTGGAAGCGAAAGATGTTGTAAACACAGGAGGCTGCATGGCCTTAAAGAGCTTCTTGGCCTCACCATAGGGGATGCGCTTAGATGTTTTGATCTCCTGTATGTTCCGTTCCTCGAGATAGATGGGGCAGACCCGGCTCCAGACAGGGTGACTCCCAGAGCAAATCACGCACTTCACAGGCGATGAACAATCGGCTCCTTCATGGGCAGGCTGACCACATTTACCACAAGTGGCTATCCCATTGCACCCCAACGTAGTATGCCCAAAGCGCTGACATTTAAAACAGCGCATTGGGTTGGGGAAATATGGCCGTACTGGCAAACGTAAGAAACCCGCTTTAACATGCTCTGGGAGTCTCGGGCGATTGAACGTGAGAATAAACGAGTCGGATTTGACTAGGTCCCCATCGACTCGTTTCATAATATGCTGCACGTCGACAATACCTTCGTCAGCCCACTCAGATTTCAACTCGTCCTTGGGGATATCCACCAAGTCCCTACATGTCACAACACCCTTACTATAGTTCAAAGTGGAGTGGAGCTCGATCTCGATAGCGTACTCTCCGAGACAGGTTGCTTTCCTAAGAGAAGTGACTTGACGGGAACTAGAAGTTTCAACTAACAGAGTCCCATTGCGCAGACGCTTCACAGATTTCAGTGTTCCTGCAATTCCCTCAAGACCCTTGTGGATGTAAAAGGGAGAAACTCTCTCAAAGCTACCTTCCTTCCGTTTGACAATCAAAAACACATTCTGGATATCAGCATGTGCTCTGTTACGACAGTCTGATAAATCTCTAGTAACACCAGGCGCTGGAGGACTCGCAGCACGAAGTCGCTTTTTCGATTGGGTGTGTTTTCCTACCAGTGGCCCACCCAATCCACTGGTAGGGGGAAACGTAGAGGTCGAAGGGTCCATTGTGGTCCCACGAGCAGCTAGGGAACTAAAGGTCCGCTCAGACAGAGCCCCGCGTGCCTGAGTAAGCCTTATACAACTGGGGTGCGGCAGGTGCCCCAGAGGTTGCCCGCTTGCGACTGTTCCACCCCAACAGCCATGCATCTTATAGGCGCGCAGCACACCATAAGATTGAGGGGTTTTTATAGAGGTTTCCCTTCCTCGCAATCCAGGCGGTCAAGCCAAGATTACCATTCCCCGCAGCATACAACATTCCACCGCTGCGCCATGCGGTGGTCGCTGAAGCATGTCCGGGGTTTACGGTGACAGAAGACTGGCGGCGCTGACCAGTCCCCAGCTCAGGACCCCGGGGTCGCCAAGCCCGTACTCAGCAAATGAATGCTGAGCCCCTGGGGGGGTGAAGCATCGGAATCTATAAGTGGTGTCAATGGAATGGTTCAGAACTTAGAGAGTAAGAAGAGTCAGTCTTCTTGTACTTAAGTCGGCATTGTGCCTTTTGTATTTAATTCCGATGCAATTTCTGTGTTTTATCGTCAATACGAAGGACCAAGGGATACAGTAAACCTGCAGTGAAGCATCGGAATCTATAACTAGTGTCACAGGGATGGTTCAAAATATAGACAGTAAGAAAAGTCAGTCTTCTAGTACATCAGTCGGCATTGTGCCTTTTGTATTTAATTCCGATGCAATCTCTGTGTTTCATCGTCAATAAGAAGGTCAGAGGGATACAGTAATCCAGAAGTGAAGCATCGGAACCTATAACTAGTGTCACAGGAATGGTTCAAAACATAGTCAGTAAGAATAATCAGTCTTCTTGTACTTAAGTCATCATTGTGCATTTTATATTTAATTCTGATGCAATTTCTGTGTTTCATCATTAATAAGAAGGTCCAAGGGATACAGTAAACCTGGAGTGAAGCATCGGAATCTATAACTAGTGTCACAGGAATGGTTCAAATCCTAGACAGTAAGAAGAGTCAGACTTCTTCTCCTTAAGTCGGCATTGTGCCCTTAGTATTTAATTCCGATGCAATTTCAGTGTTTCATCGTCAATAAGAAGGTCAGAGGGATACAGTAATCCAGAAGTGAAGCATCGAATCTACAACTAGTGTCACAGGAATGGTTCAAAGCATAGTCAGTAAGAATAATCAGTCTTCTTGTACTTAAGTCATCATTGTGCATTTTATATTTAATTCTGATGCAATTTCTGTATTTCATCATTAATAAGAAGGTCCCAGGGATACAGTAAACCTGGAGTGAAGCATCGGAACCTATAACTAGTGTCACAGGAATGGTTCAAATCATAGACAGTAAGCAGAGTCAGACATCTTTTCCTTAAGTAGGCATTGTGCCCTTTGTATTTAATTCCGATGCAATTTCTGTGTTTCATCGTCAATAAGAAGGTCAGAGAGATACAGTAATCCTGAAGTGAAGCGTCGGAATCTATAACTAGTGTCACAGGAATGGTTCAAAGCATAGTCGGTAAGAAGAGTAAGTCTTCTTGTGCTAAAGTCGGATTGCGCCTTTTGTATTTAATTCCGATGCAATTTCTGTGTTTCATCGTCAATAAGAAGGTCAGAGGGATACAGTAAACCTGGAGTGAAGCATCGGAATCTATAACAAGTGTCACAGGGACGGTTCAGAGCATAGATAGTAAAATGAGTCAGTATTCTTGTACTTAATTCAGCATTGTGTTTTTGTATTTATTTCCGATGCAATTTCTGTGTTTCATCGTCACTTAGAAGGTCAGAGGGATGCAGATATCCTGAAGTTAAGCATCGGAATCTATTACTAGTGTCACAGGAATGGTTCAAAACATAGTCAGTAAGAAGAGTCAGTCATCTTGTCCTTAAGTCGGCATTGTGCCTTTTGTATTTAATTCCGATGCAATTTCTGTGTTTCATCGGCAATAAGGTCAGAGGGATACAGTAAACCTGAGGTGAAGCATCGGAATCCAAAACTAGTGTCACAGGAATGGTTCAAATCATAGACAGTAGGAAGAGTCAGTCTTCTTGTCCTTAAGTCGGCATTGTGCCTTTTGTATTTAATTCCGATGCAATTTCTGTGTTTCATCGGCAATAAGGTCAGAGGGATACAGTAAACCTGAGGTGAAGCATCGGAATCCAAAACTAGTGTCACAGGAATGGTTCAAATCATAGACAGTAGGAAGAGTCAGTCTTCTTGTTCTTAAGTCGGCATTGTGCCTTTTGTATTTAATTCCGATGATATTTCTGTGTTTCATCGTCAATACGAATGGTCCAAGGTATACAGTAAACCTGACGTGAAGCATCGGAATCTATAACTAGTGTCACAGGAATAGTTCAAAACATAGACAGTAAGAAGTGTCAGTCTTCTTGTACTTAAGTCGACATTGTGCATTTTCTATTTAACTCCGATGAAATTTCTGTGTTTCATCGTCAAAAAGATGGTCAGAGGGATACAATAAACCTGAAGTGAAGCATAGGAATCTATAACTAGTGTCACAGGAATGGTTCAAATCATAGACAGTAAGAAGAGTAAGTCTTCTTGTAGTTAAGTCGACATTGTGCCTTTTCTATTTAACTCCGATGCAATTTCTGTGTTTCATCGTCAATAAGAAGGTCCAAGGGATACAGTAAACCTGAAGTGAAGCATCGGAATCAATAACTAGAGACACAGGAATGGTTCAAAACATAATCAGTAACAAGAGTCAGTCTTCTTTTACTTAAGTCTTCATTGTGCCTTTTCAATCTAATTCCGATGCAATTTTTGTGTTTCATCGTCAATGAGAAGGTCCAAGGGATACAGTAAACCTGGACTGTAGCATCGGAATCTATAACTAGTGTCACAGGAATGGTTCAAAACATAGACAGTAAGAAGTGTCAGTCTTCTTGTACTTAAGTCGACATTGTGCAGTTTCTATTTAACTCCGATGCAATTTCTGTGTTTCATCGTCAATAAGAAGGTCCAAGGGATACAGTAAACCTGAAGTGAAGTATCGGAATCAATAACTAGAGACACAGGAATGGTTCAAAACATAATCAGTAAGAAGAGTCAGTCTTCTTTTACTTAAGCCTTCATTGTGCCTTTTCTATCTAATTCCGATGCAATTTTTGTGTTTCATCGTCAATAAGAAGGTCCAAGTTATACAGTAAAGCTGGAGTGAAGCAACGGAATCTATAACTAGTGTCAATGGAATGGTTCAAAACATAGACAGTAAGAGGAGTCAGTCTTCTTGTACTTAAGTCGGCATTGTGCCTTTTGTATTTAATTCCGATGCAATGTCTGTGTTTCATCGTCAATAAGAATGTCCAAGGTGTACAGTAAACCAGAAGTGAAGCATCGGAATCTAGAACTAGTGACACAGGAATGGTTCATACATAGACAGTTGGAAGAGTCAGTCTTCTTGTATTTAAGTCGGCATTTCGCCTTTTGTATTTAATTCCGATGCAATTTCTGTCTTTGATCGTCAATAAGGAGGACCAAGGTGTACAGTAAACCTGAAGTGAAGCATCGGAATCTATAACTAGTGTCACAGGAATGGTTCAAATCATAGAAAGTAAGAAGAGTCAGTCTACTTGTACTTAAGTCGGCATTGTGCCTTTTCTATTTAATTCCGATGCAATTTCTGTGTTTCATCGACAATAAGAAGATCCAAGGGATACAGTAAACCTGAAGTGAAGCATCGGAATCTATAACTAGTATCACAGGAATGGTTCAAAACATAGACAGTAGGAAGAGTGAGTCTTCTTGTACTTAAGTCGGCATTGTACTTTTGTATTAATTTCCGATGCAATTTCTGTGTTTCATCGTCAATAAGAATCACCAAGGGATACAGTAAACCTGGAGTGAAGCATCGGAATCTATAACTAGTGTCCCTGGGATGGTTCAAAACATAGACAGTAAGAAGAGTCAGACTTTTTGTACTTAAGTCGGCATTGTGCCTTATGTATTTAATTCCGATGCAATTTCTCTGTTTCATCGTAAATAAGAAGGTCAGAGGGATGCAGTAAACCTGAAGTGAAGCATCGGAATCTATACCTAGTGTCACAGGATTGGTTCAAAACAGAGTCAGTAAGAACAGTCAGTCTTCTTGTCCCTAAGCCGGCATTGTGCCTTTTGTATTTCATTCCGATGCAATTTCTGTGTTTCATCGTCAATAAGAAGGTCAGAGGGATACGGTAAACCTGAAGTGAAGCATCGGAATCTATAACTAGTGTCAGTGGAATGGTTCAAAATATAGACGGTAAGAAGAGTCAGTCTTCTTGTACTTAAGTCGGCATTGTGAATTTTGTAAATAATTCCGATGCAATTTCTGTGATTCATCGTCAATAAGAAGGACCAAGGGATACGGTAAACCTGAAGTAAAGCATCGGACTCTATAACTAGCGTCACAGAAATGGTTCAAAACATAGACAGTAAGAAGAGTCAGACGTCTTGTACTTAAGTCGGCATTGTGCCTTTTGTATTTACTTCCGATGCAATTTTGTGTTTCATCGTCAATAAGAAGGTCCAAGGGATACAGTAAACCTGAAGTGAAGCATCGGACTCTATAACTAGTGTCACAGAAATGGTTCAAAACATAGACAGTAGAAGAGTCAATCTTCTTGTACTTTAGTCGGCATTCTGTTTTGTATTTAATTCCGATGCAATTTCTGTGTTTCATCGTCAATAAGAATGTCCAAGGGAAACAGTAAACCTGAAGTGGAGCATCGGAATCCAAAACTAGTGTCACAGGAATGGTTCAAATCATAGACAGTAGGAAGAGTCAGTCTTCTTGTACTTAAGTCGCCATTGTGCCTTTTGTATTTAATTCCGATGATATTTCTGTGTTTCATCGTAAATACGAAATGTCCAAGGTATACAGTAAACCTGAAGTGAAGCATCGGAATCTATAACTAGTGTCACAGGGATGGCTCAAAACATAGTCAGTAAGAAGAGTCAATCCTCTTGTACTTAAGTCGGCATTGTGCCTTTTCTATTTAATTCCGATGCAATTTCTGTGTTTCATCGTCAATAAGAAGGTCCAAGGGATACAGTAAACCTGGAGTGAAGCATCGGAATCTATAACTAGTGTCACTGGAATGGTTCAAAACATAGACAGTAAGAAGAGTCAGTCTTCTTGTACATAAGTCGACATTGTGCCTTTTCTATTTAATTCCGATGCAATTTCTGTGTCTCATCGTCAATTAGAAGGTCAGAGGGATACAATAAACCTGAAGTGGAGCATCGGAATCTATAACTAGTGTCACAGGAATGGTTCAAAACATAGTCAGTAAGAACAGTCAGTCTTCTTGACCTTAAGTCGGCATTGTGCCTTTTGTATTTAATTCCTATGCAATTTCTGTGTTTCATCGTCAATAAGAAGGTCCAAGGGATACAGTAAACCTGGAGTGTAGCATCGGAATCTATAACTAGTGTCACAGGAATGGTTCAAAACATAGACAGTGAGATGAGTCAGTCTTCTTGTACTTAAGTCGCCATGTGCCTTTTCTATTTAATTCCGAGGCAATTTCTGTGTTTCATCGTCAATGAGAAGGTCAGAGGGATACAGTAAACCAGAAGTGAAGCTTCGGAATCCAAAACTAGTGTCACAGGAATGGTTCAAAACATAGACAGTAGAAGAGTCAGTCTTATTGTACTTAAGTCGCCATTGTGCCCTTTGTATTTAATTCCGATATAATTTCTGTGTTTCATCGTCAATAAGAAGGTCCAAGGTATACAGTAAACCTGAAGTGAAGCATCGGAATCTATAACTAGTGTCACAGGAATGGTTCAAACATACTCAGTAAGAAGAGTCAGTCTTCTTTTACTTAAGTCGGCATGGTGCTTTTCTACTTAATTCCGATTCAATTTCTGTGTTTCATCGTCAATAAGAAGGTCCAAGGGATACAGTAAACCTGGAGTGAGGCTTCGGAATCTATAACTAGTGTCACAGGAATGGTTCAAAACATAGACCATAAGAAGAGTCAGTCTTCTTCTACTTAAGTTGGCATTGTGCCTTATCTATTTAATTCCGATGCAATGTCTGTGTTTCATCGTCAAGAAAAAGGTCAGAGGGATACAATAAACCTGAAGGGAAGCATCGGAATCTATAACTAGTGACACAGGAATGGTTCATTGCATAGTCAGTAAGAAGAGTCAGTCTTCTTGTCCTGAAGTCGGCATTGTGCCTTTTGTATTGAATTCCGATGCAATTACTGTGTTTCATCGTCAATAAGAAGGTCCAAGGGAACCTGGAGTGAAGCATCGGAATCTATATCTAGTGTTACAGGAATGGTACAAAACATAGACAGTAAAAAGAGTCAGTCTTCTTGTACTTAGGTCGGCATTGTGCATTTTGTATTTAATTCCGATGCAATATCTGTGTTTCATCGTCAATAAGATGGTCCAAAGGATACAGTAAACATGAAGTGAAGCATCGGAATCCATAACTAGTGTCACAGGAATGGTTCAAAACATAGTCAGTAGGAAGAGTCGGTCTTCATGTACATAAGTCGACATTGTGCCTTTTGTATTTAATTCCGATGCAATTTCTGTGTTTCACCGTCAATAAGAAGGTCAGAGGGATACAGTAAACCTGAAGTGAAGCATCGCAATCTATAACTAGTATCACAGGAATGTTTCAAAACATAGTCAGTAAGAAGAGTCAATCTTCTTGTACTTAAGTCGGCATTGTGTCTTTTCTATTTAATTCCGATCCAATTGCTGTGTTTCATCGTCCATGACAAGGTCAGAGGGATACAATAAACCTGAACTGAAGCATCGGAATCTATAACTAGTGTCACAGGAATGGTTCAAAACATAGTCAGTAAGAACAGTCAGTCTTCTTTTCCTTAAGTCGGCATTGTGCCTTTTGTATTTAATTCCGATGCAATTTCTGTGTTTCGTCGTCAATAAGTAGGTCCAAGGGATACAGTAAACCTGGAGTGTAGCATCGGAATCCATAACTAGTGTCACAGGAATGGTTCAAAACATAGACAGTAAGAAGACTCAGTCTTCGTGTACTTAAGGCGGCATTTTGCCTTTTGTATTTAATTCCGATCCAATTTCTGTGTTTCATCGTCAATAAGAAGGTCCAAGGGATACAGTAAACCCGAAGTGAAGCATCGGAGTCTATAACTAGTGTCACAGGAATGGTTCAAAACATAGTCAGTAAGAACAGTCAGCCTTCTTCTCTTTAAGTCGGCATTGTGCCTTTTGTATTTAATTCCGATGCAATATCTGTGTTTCATCGTCAATAAGAAGGTCAGAGGGATACAGTAAACCTGAAGTGAAACATCGGAATCCATAACTAGTGTCACAGGAATGGTTCAAAGCATAGTCAGTAAGAAGAGTCAGTCTTCTTGTACTTAAGTCGGATTGTGCCTTTTGTATTTAATTCCGATGCAATTTCTGTGTTTCATCGTCAATAAGAAGTTCCAAGGGATACAGTAAACCTGGAGTGAAACATCGGAATCTATAACTAGTGTCACACGGACGGTTCAGAGCATAGACAGTAAAATGAGTCAGTATTCTTGTACTTAATTCAGCATTGTGTTTTTGTATTTATTTCCGATGCAATTTCTGTGTTTCATCGTCACTAAGAAGGTCAGAGGGATGCAGTTATCCTGAAGTTAAACATCGGAATCTATTACTAGTGTCACAGGAATGGTTCAAAACATAGTCAGTAAGAAGAGTCAGTCATCTTGTCCTTAAGTCGGCATTGTGCCTTTTGTATTAAATTCCGATGCAATTTCTGTGTTTCATCGGCAATAAGGTCAGAGGGATACAGTAAACCTGAGGTGAAGCATCGGAATTTAAAACTAGTGTCACAGTAATGGTTCAAAACATAGTCAGTAATAAAAGTCAGTCTTCTTGTACTTATGTCGGAATTGTGGCTTTTCTATTTATTTCCGATGCAATTTCTGTGTTTAACCCACAATAAGAAGGTCAGAGGGATACAGTAAATATGAAGTGAAGCATCGGAATCCATAACTAGTGTCACAGGAATGGTTCAAACATAGACAGTAAGAAGAGTCAGTCTTCTTGTACTTAAGTCGGCATTTTGCCTTTTGTATTTAATTCCGATGCAATATCTGTGTTTCATCGTCAATAAGAAGGTCAGAGGGATACAGTAAAACTGAAGTGAAGCATCGGAATCTATAACTAGTGCCACAGGAATGGTTCAAATTATAGTCAGTAAGAAGAGTC